>NW_018407883.1:1686643-1706145 GCF_002113885.1 Mizuhopecten yessoensis | reverse complement strand
CGGGTTGGGGTATTTACCGAAATGGACCGGAATGGAGTTGAATTACCGAAATGGAGGGAAATGGACTTTAAATTGGCATTATTTCAAGAGAATGGACCCTAATTTACATTCTTCATCAACAACTGGAGTCATATGTAGAAGATTGGGCGTTTATTTTGTTTACATCTATTTTAAATTAATTTTTCAAAATAACACAATTCACGGCACGATTTTCGTTACCGAAATGGAGGGCAATGGGCCTTTAATTGGCATTATTTCGATAGAATGGACCCATATATGCATTCTTTATAACCCAATAGAGCTACATGTAACAGATAGGTAGTTAAATTTGACTGGAAATATTTTTATTTGTCATTTAAAGACGCGTAAAAGCCGAAACTCGCGGTACGATTTTCGATTGCGCTGCATTACCGAAACGGAGGCAAATGTAAATATAGTTGAATAACTCAACATTTGTATCAAATGATAGAATCATGCAATTAATACATGTTTACATTTATTGTAATTATTTCTCTTCATAAATTTCGAGATGACTTATTATGATTTCCTTACTGGTAAATGTATCAATTGATAGGTTAAGGAATTAAATGTCATTGCCTTGTTCTGATTTTTTTTTCCAGACCAAATATGGCAGACACATTTGTGATCACAGGATCTCGACCCCCTTCAGCAAGATCAAGGTCACGACAAAGTCATGTGAGTTACAGCAGGCCAAAGAGTGGATATCATAAAGTTGCAGAATCTTCCGATGCTGATGAACTCTTGTTTGGCTCAGATAATTACTCATCACACAGTCATGTTCGGCCTACAGATCATTTCCAGCATCCGACACAAAGTTCCTACCACCATTCTGTACAAGGCTCTACTGGCTCCCTCTGGGCCCAGCCAGTTCCTGTTATAAAAGAAAAGAAACATCGACCTCTCCTGTGGGCTCCTTCAAATCCAACATCAGCTGGGTCTCATTCGAGTCGAGAAAGTTTTTCATTGAAGCCTTCACACACAACACTGGAGTCAACCAAGACTAAATATCGATCAATGAAACACACGCCCACATATGTTGATGAGAGTCTTTTTGGTCCTCGTCTAGAGGAACCCATGTTTGATGCACCATGGGATGAAAAGAAAACAAAGAAACCATTTTTATTTTCCTCCACAGACTATACAAAAATGACTTACGGAGGTCAAGGGTCAGAGGTTGAGCCATACTCTGTCGATGGGCGACCTCCATCCAGACAAGGTCGACGACCAGCAAGCACAAGAATGAGGCCTTGTACAGTGGAAAGTGTAGGAGGTGCCAGCACTAAGACTGTCTGGAAACCCTAGCTGTAATATAATAAAGTTCTCTGGAACCCTAGCTAGCTGTTATGTAATTGGGGTTAATTGCTGTGGCAGTGTAATGGTAAGATTCAAGGAAAATGTTTCCAGTAGCCTTACTTTTTTGGTGCATAGGTACCTGGTAACACATATTTGCCAATTTGCTACACATATGTGCAGAAAACATTTCTCAATTATTTACTCCATGTCAAGTATTTTCAGAATCTAAATGCACAGTCTTATTATTATTGGTCTATATAAAAGATATCCAATATTGATTGAGGAGTATTTATGAAGTAGGTTCAACAAGAAAACTATAATGCAGAAAAATCCCACTGAAGGCTGGAAACCAATCTTTATTGATCATCATTATGTTCCTCCCATATATAGTCAAACTTAAATACATATAAATTTATAGCAAAGTCCATTTTATTCTCCTCATTTACACTGCTCATATTCTGTTAATGAATTCAACTTTTATAAATCAAATTTCTCGCTGTTTCGAAATATAATCAAGATCTGTTTGTTATGAAAACATAGATAATTATAATTTATAAATCAAAGTGAAAAGAAATATGTATACCTGTACATTGCAATGAAATGTAAACATAGCTCTAATTCTGAGGAAACGGTATGATACAACTCTATTTTTTGGTATAGGTTGTTGAAAACATACTTGTGTTTTTAAAAAAAACACAAAAATTGTTTGTCAGATAATTTAATTTTTATTCGCTCAAAATCAATACATCAATGCATATTGTTTGATGTTCAATTTTCGTGAGTCGTCCTGATTGTACAAATTTTTCTTGATGGTCCCATCGAAACATCGAAGTTTGTCTGTACATATATACATGTATATATATAAAGAGAGAGAAAGTCATTATTTTAATTGGCTTAATGCCTAGTTTAACATCAGTGACAGGGCCGGAAAAGTCTGGAATGCAAGACATTGTAATATGTTGTTGTGTGGGCTTATGACATGACTGCAAATGTAGACAAAGTATGGTGTTTTAGTTTTTCCTAGTCTCTCTCTTTAAAAACTATGTTCAAAGGGATATTAGTATTTGCTCCCGTAGACTTTAACAGAAGAGCTTTCCAGGAACAGTTTTATAGCAATCCTCCACCTCCATTTTGGAAAAGTTCTGCTTCCTTCATAAGAATGAGATGATCATGAAAACAAAAGCAATTTAAAAATCTGCAGTAAGAGACAGTCACATACACCGATGCATCAAAATTTAGTTGGCATTGGTCCAGGGTTTATAGTCTATTTTACACTAAGAATATGTTTGATTATATTTTGTTTATTTCATCTCTATTGTGTTTTCATAAAGGTACCAAAAGATATACTTTTCCTTTAAAAGTGATTTATCAAAGCTATAGTCTTGGCGGAAAAATAGTTTAGAATACATATTTTCATTTTGTTAGCTGTGGTACGGGGATCCTTACTATGTTGTTATGATATTGGTTACATTTGTTGTACATATTCATTTTATGTAAAGTAAGATCTATAGGAGTGGAGTGAGTTTTCACCATTTTAAAATTCTGTATACGTGATGAAAGAAGTTCAGAATTTTACATGTTAGTAATCAGTTTTTGTGATGAATTGTGTTTCAATTTAAGATAAGTGTAGACTAATGTGCACACACGTTCAATAATTATAAAGAGAAACTGTGAAGTTTAATTGGATTATATAAATCTATCTGTATTTGACGACCTTTAAAATTGATTCTGTGGTAAAGGATTTTTTTCATAAAACTTCAAATACCTTTTTTTCTGTTTAAAAAGATACAGATTTGAGTTCTGTATCTAACAATGTATTATATAATTATCAAAAAACAACAACCACAAATGTACATGTACATTTTGTAACTACAAATCTGAAGTATCATTGTAAGCTTCGAGTGGCAGGAAATGAAAAGCTGAAGATTCTTACATAATATTGTCCTTTTTTTCTAGAAAAGTGATGTATTGTTTAACGGTGTGTAGTAGTTGAGAATACAATATGTACATGTAGTTGGTTAATTGGTCCCAGAATGATGTATTTGTTTATGATTAAATGCTTGTGTTAGCAAGTGAGTATTATCACCTGAACTCTGTGTTTTTACGTTAAATATATGCCTATTTCATAGGACCTTCTTGTCAGAACGTCTACTTCGTTCACCATAATTTAAAGCCCTACTTTGTAGTTTTCTCTGGCCCTGACACCAGACTAAGACATTCTGACAGATAGATGTTCCACACCAGACATCTATCTGTCAAGTCTGGTGTCAGGGCCAGAGGAAACTCGGACAACATAATTTACTGACTTACTAGCAAACAAGTGCATGTCGCAGCTGTTGTTTCAAAAATATTGAATGGTTCTGCTAATATTTTTATTTTTCTAAATTGCTTTGCATTCATTAAGTCGAAAACAGTATGTAATTCTAAAAGTAATTAATAACATGTTATCCAGTACCTTTTTTTGCCCTTAGGTCTTTGCCATTTTTAAAAATTGACCTCATGATAAATGAAATCAAACTGCTAATGAATTTTTCTTTGAATTTTGTTCAAGGTAGAACATAAAAAATAAGTGGAAATTATGTTTGTAAAAGGAGTAACGACTGTACGGAGATTATGAGTATAACGTTTATGATGAAGTCCCAGGCTTCAAGATGGCGACATCAAAGAGTTATGATATTTTACATTTTATGAAAACGTTTTTATTTTACAATATATGGAATAATGGTGTGATAAAAAAGGATCTTGCAAGTCATATATGAATTATGAAACATGCTCAAATTGTAAATTTTAACTAGTCGAATGATTTTGAAAATAATCTCTTTACTCCTCTCACCTAACCATATATGCATGTAAAGAAAGGAAGTTCAAGTTCATATAAGCATATTTACAGAAAGTATTTAAAATAATAATACAATATCATTAAAGTATATAATAATTACATTGTTATACTTAGATATAATAGTATACTATTTGTTATACCTAGATGTAATAGTATACTATTTGTTATACCTAGATGTAATAGTATATCATTTGTCATACCTAGATATAGTATACCATTTGTAATACCTAGATATTATAGTATATTATTTATTTCTGTATACCTGTATACATGTATAATAGTATATCATTTGTTATACCTAAATGTAATAGAATATCATTTGTTATACCTAGATGTAATAGTATATCATTTTTTATTCCTAGATATAATAGTATATCATTTATTATACCTAGATGTAATAGAATATCATTTGTTATACCTAGATGTAATAGTATATTAATTATTTCTGTATACCTAGAAGTAATAGAATATCATTTGTTATACCTAGATGTAATAGAATATCATTTGTTATACCTAGAAGTAATAGTATATAATTTGTTATACCTATATGTAATAGTATATCATTTGTTATACCTAGATGTAATAGAATGTCATTTGTTATACCTAGAAGTAATAGTATATCATTTGTTATCCCTAGATGTAATAGTATATGATTTGTTTTGCATACATATAAAAGTATATCATTTCTGTAACTTAGGGTTATATATCTGAAAGCACTCTGTATTTTGCCATTTTTCTTTTGTGTTTTGGTGATTGCAAAACCAAAATGTCAGGATTATTTTATTACCAAAGAAAACTTGTGAATGAACCGAGAACGTTTTTTTTATCAAAATCTACATGTAATCTTGTAAATGAAACAGCTTGATCTTTAAACACTGTAGGTGGTGGACAAATATTTAATTATAAAAAATACTTTAAAATAGAATTGTAAATATTTATGTATATTTATATTTCATTTAAAGCAACTAAGCATGTTGAATAAAAAAAAAAGATAGAATTATACGGAATTAGAGGACTTTACAAATATTGAATTCAATTGTAAAAAAGGTGCAACGATGCTTTCTGCACTAAATCAAAGCTATTCAAAATCATTACTGAAAAAAGGTATTTTTAACAAAAAACGTCAATTCAGCATGTACACATTTGGTCAAAGGTCGTTTGTCTGATTTTCGTCAATTATATACCGTTACAATATACAGGTCGTGTTCTGATTATTTCTCCAGTATAAAAAAGTTTAATCATTCCATAAATGATTACTGCCATGATAATAACAAAAGATTAAAGAAAACTGCTTTGGCTGATCCCCAAATGAAGATACTATTTTAGTTGGAAAAAGTCACACAGATTATGCGGCCAATCATTTATTTACCTGTGTGTTTTCTGTACAGTAGAACACTTGAAATCAAACCGTCCTGTATTTACACATAGAATCTAATGGCCCTTGTTAGGTCTAACCATGTAAGACAGACTTTGTAGTGTATAGAACATTAATACTTTACTTGTCATATTCATTTTCTGATAAATGTAATGTAGTAGTTACACTTCAATTGTAAAGCAAATACACTTTCACACTGGTTTCGCAGTCATGAAAAATGTAAAACGTTTGCTCCACTGTACTGTTTACTGAAAGATATCTATTATTCATCAAAGAACCAGAAATAGACTTGATGTACAAGGGCTTAAACAGTTCTTGGAACCCCCAAAAAATCGTTCTTTATGTTTATTGTAGAGATTGCAGACATTTTTTTTCAATTCTTGTCCACTTTTAGATCTTTTCGCTTAATGTTTTTACTACTTAAATTTATATGTTAAGGTTATAATAAAAATTTAGATATCTTTTTAATTTATATCATGTTTATTTGAAAGGATATATATATATCTTAACTTTGGCATCCAATCTTGTTTTTCTTCAGCAGAATTGGACACTGTTTCTGAGTTTTGAGAAAAGGTAAAAGAATACCGGACCGCTGTGTACAAATTCAGGACAAAAAAGAATAGCATAGGAGAATAGGAGATCCTTTTTGAGTTACGTTTCGGTTCGATTTCTAAATTCTAAAAATGTGGTCCAAAGCAATAAAAACTAATTATGTGCATCAGCAAACTGTCGCTTTGATTACTCCAATGAATATACATTGTATCTATCCCGTTTTCATTGTTGGAAATTGTTAAGATTTATGTGTACATAATTATATTGCATACGTACATTTTATTGTTTTGGACTCGTTGAATTGCGCATGTGCGATGTATATGATATAAATCTATTTATACACTTGAAGAATGTGGATGAATTAGGCATGTAGTATGAATGGTAAAAGTATATTATTTAGGTGTTCTATAGTTGATGATGCAGGACGTCCCCAGTTAACGTGATAGTGTCATATTTGATGAGTTTTCTGTTACGATATTATATGTAGGTATATGTGGTGACGGGTTTTTAGCGTATGTATATGTGGTGCTGTTATGCGTACTCCTTACTGTTAACCACTTGCATTCTGCAATATTTATATTTTTGCGTTCACTGTTTGCGGCTTGGAAAAAGTAGGATATCTCGCTGGTATTAGTTTAGGTGCATTTAAAGAAAAAGAGTTGTTGTTGATTTTATATATAGAAAAGTTACTTAAAGTGGCGTTATTCACATTATATCATAAACAACATGTCAGACTTTCATTTGACCTCAACACCTGGGAGCCAATTAATTTTTTCCTTGAACCGTGGAATCAAGTTATTTCAAAACTAGGGAGAAATGTAAAATTCTGGTCTGTCAAAAGCGGGTTCGAGAGTGTAATGAAAGCCCTGAAATGCGACTGTATTTGCTAATAGCTTTATAATTGGGTGTGTTTGGTATGTTTTTGTGGAACGCTAGTTTTCAAAGAGTTATGTCATCTTTGAATGGAAATATCGAAGATCTGATCGGTCTAGATAAGATTTGTAGCATCAGGTAATTTAAAGGTGAAAACCTTATCGTGTCCTTCTTTGTTTTGATTTAAATATGAGATAATTCAGTTATTTGCTTATAAAAAAAGTGGAATTGTTGTTGAAAGAATTTTATTTTGCTGTGTGTTTGTTCCGGTTTGCATCGAGTGGTACATACAAATTATAATCTAAGGTGGTATACTGTAAATGTTTATGTTTCAGGTGACATGAAAGACTATACAAAATCACATAATAAGTGTCATATATGTTGTCATACATTCTATGAAATTTCTTTCCCTTTACGAAGATTTCATTATTAATGGAACATGTGAACTCAAGATTACTTCATAACGTTCACATATGATATAAATATTCTTTATCTGTTCCGTCTTTGCGTATTGCAGAGTTATCTTCTCTTCGGAGCAGGTATTGATTGTTACGTCATTTGTTTGTAAGAGGAACGTCATCAATTTTTGAGAAAACGACGTAATTTTCTCACATAAACCAATGACGTAACAATCAATACCTGCTCCCAAGAGAAGATAACTCTGCAATACACAAAGACGAAATAGTAGGTATTAGACTATACGTTATTTTATTTCTACACTATATATATATTAACTTTCCCATAGTCTATGTATACATAATATATTATACGACGTATACTATAAAGATGTAAATATTACTTTTTCTTTATATGCTTAGTATATTCCAATGTGTTTTGCCGTTCATATGCTCTTTTTTTGTTTGTTCTGTAAACATTATTCCCATTTAAAAAATCCTTCGAAATAAATACACATTTTCGGGACATTTCGTATTACTTTATTTGTAGACCTGCTTGTCAGTCGAAATGGTAATAATAATATGTTAAATATATGATTTATAAATATAAAGGTTCTTGAAATTTTTTAAAGAAAAATAGATGGGGTAGAATTGTATAATCATGATGTGCACCTTAGTACTGTCGCATTACTAAAATAAAACTCATATAATGTTACGTGAACGTTAATTCTCCATAATATAATGTTACGTGAACGTTAATTCTTCATACATGTAATGTTACGTGAACGTTAATTCTCCATACATATAATGTTACGTGAACGTTAATTCTCCATACATATAATGTTACGTGAACGTTAATTCTCCATACATATAATGTTACGTGAACGTTAATTCTCCATACATATAATGTTACGTGAACGTTAATTCTCCATACATATAATGTTACGTGAACGTTAATTCTCCATACATATAATGTTACGTGAACGTTAATTCTCCATACATATAATGTTACGTGAACGTTAATTCTCCATACATATAATGTTACGTGAACGTTAATTCTCCATACATATAATGTTACGTGAACGTTAATTCTCCATACATATAATGTTACGTGAACGTTAATTCTCCATACATATTTACAATACCATTGACCACTGTCGGCAAGATAAAGGGGAAGAGGAAGAACATGTATCACGGGGAAGAACACTACCAAAGTCGCCAATATTATCTGGTTATTGGTGCAACTAATTAATTGTACTTCTCTACCCATACACTCGAATACAGAAGAAGAAAGAGTACAGAAATGTTTAACTTGTATCTAGTGCAATATGGGTAATATTTTCTTTAGCTGGCTTTTTATTATTAGCAACATCCTACCTATAACATTAAAAGTCTTTCACCTTTAGGAACATTTCACATAATTTCGGTGAACCCCTAGATCGTTACATCCAATCTATTTTGCATTTTGTAATCCCAGACAAAGAAGTTTAAATATTAGAGATATATTTATCTACTTGGGTAAGCATAAGCGATCGAAATAAACTTTCTTCACCCATTGCAACATTAAGGATAATTATGTTTTCTTCCTTTTAACTTTATTTTTGTCTGATTGCCTTACCTTGCAAAACTTCACTGTTGACATTGTTGTTGAGCATTCCCCTAAGCGAATCGGGTTATAATTTCTGGCCATTTTACCATGACAAACTACTGTTATAATACTGATACTCTGCTTGACGTGGCGGTAAGCGCTGGTATAGCTGTTGTCAGTATGATATAATCAAGTGAAGTTCCCTATTTAGGTATCCAAGTTATGGCATTTAACAAGGCAATCCATAGTCCCCAAATGGTAACTATTTTTGTCTCTAACAAACAGTACACTAATGTCAGGAAGCATAGGTCACATCAGGTCATATTGACCTTCTTCTTGCAGCCTGCCATCCAAAGATGTCCTTGTATATCAAATCTGGTTAATCCAGGAGACATAGTGTAAAAGATATGACCCGGACAAATATTTTAAGTTAAGGTAAAAGGTCAAGTCAGAGGTCATAGTGACCTTATTCTTACACTCCGCCATCCCTGGATGTCCTTGTACACCAAATCTGATTACACTCCAGGTGAAATAGTATAGAAGATATGTCCCGGACAAACATATTCAAAAGTTAAGGTCAAAGGTCAAAGCATAGGTCACAGTGAAGTCATAGTGAACTTCTTCTTGCACTCTGCCGTCCCCGGATGTCATTGTTCACCGTAGAACCGGTGGGGGACTAATTAAGATGATTGTGGTCACTTTCTTCATATGACATTTTCTGTAGAAGGTGAAATTACAAACAAGTAAAAAGTGATGCAAAACAATAAATACATAATACCGACAATGATATCAATTGTTTATATTTTATTGCAGCAATACATTCGTTGAAATTATAATAGGCTTACATTTTGCACTTCATTCAAAATCTTGTGAGAACTAAAACGGTTACTTTCATTTTCATTCGTCACGAATCGGGAATAAAAGTCCACAGTACAACGCTGCATCAGAAACCACAATTTGTGAAGGTCGTTACTTTTAGAGAAGAAAATTTATTTGAAGTTAAAACATTAAAAAAGTGTTTACAGGTTCCGGAAATTTGCAGATCATGATAACAGACATTTAATCTTTATTTAAACTCATAACTACAAGAAAATCAAATTGTTATCAGCTACCTAAAACCCGAAATTCGTATCAACTACCTAGACCCGAAATTCTTATCAACTACCTAAACCCGATATTCTTATCAACTACCTTGATCCGAAATTCTTATCTACCTAGACCTGAAAATCTTATCAACTATACCTAGACCCGAAATTCTTATCAACTACCTAGACCCGAAATTCTTATCAACTACCTAGACCCGAAATTCTTATCAACTACCTAGACCCGAAATTCTTATTTACTACCTAGATACGAAATTCTTATTTACTACCTAGACCCGAAATTCTTATCAACTACCTAGACCCGAAACACATGTTAAGACGACACTATATATATATATGTATATATAAATATAATTGTACATTTTAGTGGAAATATAATACTACTACACGACTGAACATAAAGGTAACGTATAGTTCAAATGTGCAACATTTGTTTTATCATAATGCTACATATATTTTTAATTTGATATCCATATTGAACAACACTCACACATTCTGTAACCTTTGTCTATTTGTACAAAACAAGTACTTTAAATATCATGTATACATAGTAATAACCAAAGCACATCAAGAAGCTTACAAACATTTTATACTAGATATGTTCATGAAAGTGCTTAATTAAACGTTACATCTTTCGATTAATAGATGACATCAGTATTGATAAACAGGGATAACTGTGACAGAAATCATAATACGTTTACTTATTGTACTTTAAGCTAAGTATAATTTTGTTGTGTTTGTTATTATTTCATATATATGATATTCGATGTAACCACCTTCTTACTAATGCATTGTTATACTTCATAGAGATCAGTTGTAAATGTTACTTGACTTAAAATTACAAATATCCGACCTGAAAATGTGAAAGGAACCCTGAACTAACATGAATAAATAGAAAATAATAAATGACTAAATTAAGAAACTAGCGATAATATAGTTAAAAATATTTTCGTGAAAGCGCTTGATTGAACGTTAGATATCATTGATTAAGTATCATAAATACAAGATGAATATAGTCCGTTTAGCAAGTGATGTTTTTGTAAACTCCCCTCATCTAATACAAGGTTGCCTAGGTCATCTCTCAGCAAAGTATTCCGACTATTTCTTATTCGGTGAATTTACCGGGGAACATTTCTGACCGTATTCCACCAACACTTTTTGCCGCATGTCTTTGAATGTGAAGTCAGAGTTGGGCAGGAACTCTTCAATGGTGCTGTTCTCGCTGACGTAGTCGAAGTACGGCCAGTGGGTTGTGTCCCCTGCGTCGTAGTTGTAACACTGAATGGGGGCGCAGAAATCGGTTGTATTATTCCATAGCTTGTGCGTTTGGAACCAGTTCCTGTTGATCCATGTAACATCACCTGGGTACGCATTAAAGGTTTTCATAGGAACTGCATCTGGCTCTGTCGTCTGCTTGTTGTAGATTGAAATGTTGATTTCGCCAAACAGGATTTTGATGACAGCGTTGGCGTTTCCATGGTTATGTATTGGACTGTAGTGTCCTGACGGCCAAATCTCGAGGACATACGGAATTCCCGGCGAATTTCCGAGACTATGTCCTAGCGTTACGCGTAGGTATGTCTCCTCTTTTCCACTTCCTTTACCGAATTCTCCAGCTTTCGACTTCAGCTTTTCATAAAGGAGACATCCCTCTGTCTCGATACTGAACCGTATGGCACCAGAGAGGAGAACATCATCAACTTCCGGTGGCCAGTTCAACTCACAGTTACGGATGTTCTCGTATAGCTCCTTACAGGCAGGCGGGAGGCTTCCTGATAAAGGGGGGAAAACAAAAAATAATATACCATTCAAATTACATACAAAATCAAAAGTTTCATATATCTAAGATTAGTTTTTAAGTTTGCTTTGCGTAACTGACTTTTTTCGATTAAAACAAATTCAACGCGCTTACATTCGGGTGGAAATGAGTGATTGATATTATTGCTTCATAATTGTTGTAAAATGAAAAGGTTATAATTTTGGGTGAAATTCTGTTATAGGATTCCACTCTGTAATCTTACTAGATCTTACCTGTCAACATGTACTTGCTATTGTCAAGTGTAAACAGGGTGACTTTGGAGCTGTCAAGGACGATTGGAGACATGTTGCAAACGAAAGGGTTCTTATAAAAAGCAACTTTCTTTTCGATGTCTATCACTGCAAAGATATTCAAAATGGTTTTTAGCGTCAATATAGAGTTAGTTGACTCTTTAATCATATCTCAATGTGGAAAGTTAGCAGTGGTTCAGAAGTCTATACATCCAAAATTCCAATAATCTATTTAATAATCTTAATATTTATTCATGTGTCGATATTTTGGCACTCATTTACTCTACGCGAACAACGCTAATACTTTCACAATTTTATCGTGCTTAAAGTAATTATTATGGAATATATTTTTAGACAATCATCAATATTTACGCTATAAAAGAAACAATTTTATATTTTCTTCACAACTCGGAACTTACACCTTGCAGAAACTGTAGAATGCACCAAATGAGTACTATCATATAGCTGCACTTGACCTTGGAACTCCGCGTTAAAAAGACAATGATATCGGTTTCTAAGTACCGCCTCTTCGGCTGGCGTTGCTCCTGCAAGAAAATTGTACTCAAGCAATGTTGTTTCCTCCATTGTGTAGCCTTTGCCGTATTTCAGAACGAGGCTATCTCTGTTGTAACTAAACCAATAGGAAATCTTCTTTCCTTCTTCGTACCCGCATTGAGGATGCTCAACTCTTTTAAGACTGCGATACTGATTGTTTTGTTGCCTTAAAAATTCTGCAGACTGTTCTCCGATGACAAGCACGACTGCATCTTTAGCTGACGATGTAGTCACGACGACCCGGAATGCGTTGTTCCTTGTTATGTTGAAAGTGAAAACTCCTTGTCCATTGACAGGCATGGGCTTGCTCCATGTTAGACCACCTCTTAAAGACCATTTCACACCGGGAAACCACTGGATAAAAGGTGTCTATAAAAACGAAAAATTGAAATATATATCAGTATACATAAGCCTAATTAAACAAGTAAAGCTATAGAAAGAAAAACACGTAACATTGCTTATTACACATTATCATTTATAAGAGCTACAAACCTCCTGAGTACGATATAGCAATCATAATTAGATAATTGGAAATTATTATATTTCAATGTTTCTATTTGCTTTCTAAAATTTTACTATTTCAACAAAGATACAAACTAAAACAAACATTACTTTTTATTGAAGGCCGTTGCATTTTTTTCAATGTTGAGACCACGAAAACAGTGTTTTCTACTCATTGTAAAGACTTTGATTGAACACAAACTATCTCAATTTTGCATTGGACGTTTAATATTTGTTTCATATGTAAAAACAGTAAAGGCTAAAAATCTAATTAGGAGAAAGTACGTTGTTTGGAGAGTTTATTTTTAAGTAAAGCATGACCACGACGTTTGATTGACCTTGAAACAGATATGTCATTCGAACATACTTTAACAAATGTATGTTTTTAGAAATTACAATAATTTTCCGCTACAATTTAGTATTAATCGGTCTCTAGTAAGGCCTCTCACTTAAATTCAATTCAGTAGTGATTCCTATTCCTATTTATATTATTTCTATTATAACTGGAAGTTATACAGAGAAAGAGGTTTGTGGACTCAATAAAATTTATAATATTAATAATGAACTAAATTGAAACAAAATAACGCAAAATTTATAATTTGTTGAAAAACAAAAATCACTTAAATAAATAAGATTTGAACGCAACCCCGCTGAAATAAAGGTTTCAAAACATGTTCACCCTCACTAACAATAGATGCATGGCAAGCGATTACACATGTTATTGATGAAGGTAAATACTTTCAGACATTTCACTCTAACTGTTAAAATTATTGTTGACATGAACTTATTAAACGAATTGTCCTCATGCCAACCCTTTTTTAAGATAGTTTGTGATTAATTTTTACTTTATAACAATATTCACCTCAAAATGTTTTCAATTTCAACATTTTTTATTGACAAAAGAATGTTACATTGTCACTGCTTAAAGTCTCTATGATGCCAGGAGGCACGAAAGTCTAGTGGTAGGACGCCGGGCGCGTGACCGAAGGGTTGATGGTTCGAGTAACGGTACGGCACTGTTTTGTATCTTTGAGCAAGGTACTTTACTCCGCTTGTTCGGTCTACTCAGCTGTAAATGAGTACTTGGTCGGGCAGTGCTACAGTGTATAATTGTTGAATGGTAGCTGTGAGCACCGGCTGTATGCTCCCCAGGGAGCAGAGAAAGATTTTGGCTGGCTGCGAAGGCCCTTTAACTACGGATACTAATTTATGATTATTATTGTTATAAGTCCTCTCCATTGGTGGTATGTATATGGACATATTGTATTGATATTATAGTTTTAAAACTATGTTGACTTCTTTACGAAAGTAACGAAAACTGATCTTCTTACAAGCTGGCCTTTTAATGGTCAACGACAACGAATCTAGCCTCTTATTTTATTTACTGCACGTATTAACAGATGTGTAAAGGATACCGCTACATAACGTGTACTTACAGTATGAAACTTATGGCTGCTTATTCCGTCTTTGCGTATTGCAGACTTATCTTCTCTTGTGAGCAGGGATTGATTGTTACGTCATTGGTTTGTGTGAGAAAATTACGTCGTTTTCTCAAAAATTGATGACGTTACTCTCACAAACAAATGACGTAACAATCACTTCCTGCTCACAAGGATATGACAAGACGGAATATGTAATCAAGAGTTTTACTTTGCCAAGGTGTGTTAGAGTTGGAGTGATATCATACTCACTAACCAATATACATAGAAGTATGTGGTTGTTAGAATTCTGTATACAAGGAAATGTTCGCCGCGGTTAAAGCTTTTCAACTTTCGTTATAAGGATGATATAATCATGACAGTGGATATAAGTACACTTAATACTATATGTCGTATTGACATGTAAAGAGCGTTAACATGGAAAGGGCTATAGTTTAACTGTTTGATATTTTCCTAGTAAACACTCAAGTACTTAAATATACTGGTACGCCGAAACAGATATCAATAAAGGAATATACGTTGAATGACAAATTTCACTGCGTGAACACAACGTCTGTTGGATTGGAAAAGGAAGTGGGCGAAGTTTACATATATCACGTACGGGTAATTGCCAGAACTTGCCGTTCATCTTTATTTCAAGAAATGATCCGATACTTAAAAGTGCAAAGAGCCAAATGGTTAAACGATAACTTGTAAATCATGTCCTTAACAATGTAAAATGTACCCTGTGGAGATCAACTTACCATTTCTTGATCTAGATGTTTGAACATCGTGTAATTTCTACAGCACTACAAACCTACAATACAAAATATATCATATACATGCAACATCGATACCAAAGACGTTTAAATCAATGGAAAGAGAAATAAATGTAATTGATATTCTACAGAAACATTGATTGTTCATTTAGAAGACGATAAAAAGAGAATATCGAAGTCGTGTAAGCAAAACCGTTAATCGAACTTAAAATCCATTTAAACTAGGGCAAATATATGAACAAAGGAACGGTTTATATTTGAATCCTTGGGAAAGTACAAAGAGAATAAGACCAGGTGTTCCAGAAGTGTACGCATCTGCTGCTCCGTCACCGACATTCGTCACCTAACATCAATATTGCTGTAACCATATTATATTTCATCTCATATTAACCTAAGTTTTATTGTAATTTCGTTCCTTCGTTCTTTAAGACATTTTGACCCCAGTGTATTCCTTAGATCATTTAACATATGCATCACTGAAATATATTGGGTGTACATTAACAAATCCATTCGATGGGATCATGTAGGAGAATTTTTACCACAACAACTCTGTGAAGTTGAGTAGTTGTGTCTCGGAGTTGCATGTGGCTGTAGTTTTAATATTTCATGGTTTTATAATGATACAACAGGTCACGTGATATTGGACTAGAGTTGTATGCCCCTTTTAAAACATCTATTTCACAACAGGTTATCGTCTAAGGTATTCACATTCAAATGGGCATCTCAACGATACCCCAGGCTAGTGATGCCCACTTGGAACTTTTCGAATTGCAGTATAAAAGCCTTCTATTTTTGTGTTCAACATACCAGTGCGCATTGTTAGATTCCTATACTGCTTTCAAACCCCCATACTGTGATAGATCATCGTCGAAGGGAATTTACCTTCAAAACGGCATCAACGGTACACCGGGTCGTTAGTCTTCTAGGGAAATGTTGATGAGATAAGAGATAAACGAACAGTTTTATCGTATGTGTGTCAATTTCAGTACAAGAAAATAGACTCTCCGATTTCAAAAGACTTGTTCTAGAAGTATTATCTGATGTTGGCACTTAAAATCTTAACAATACTGTTTTTACAAGTTAAACTGTGCTTACAACCAGGCTCTTACATAATGCCCAAATAATGGTTCTGGGTGGTTCTGAGTCCCTGCACAAGAGCTACTGTCTGAATATTTACCTGCAACATGTAACCGGATAGATGAGCAAGCGAATGCTGAAAAGTTCACTATGTTTAATGACATAGACATGCAGCTGAATGCACGAGAAGGTAACAAAATCACACAAGTGTCACAAGATGGTATTTGATCTTGTTTGGGAGCCAGGTGGCAGGTTACGTCGATGCTCGCATACTTCCTGCACGCACTTTAAGGTAAACACTTCTATTATACTATTCAAACTGGCAAGGGCTGGTAAGCAATCACTGCACACAGTACCCGCTTAAGTTTAACAAACATCGTTTATGACAAGCTCCCGTGCTTAGTGATAATAAAATTGATAATTTATCATTATGTACGGCAAAATGTATGTTAATTATTTCCATATGAATGGTAAAGGAAGATAGCTTAAACGACCATATCATCCGCTCGGTGGTGTATCATACCATACCACTTATTTCGTCAGTTCACGCCTACTTCAATATGTGTAGTAATATACGTAGTTATATTGTGACATGTACTAAGTTTTGGACATACGGCAATGTGAATGTCAGTAAAAAAAAAAAAAAAAACCCATTTATGTATAAGTCATCTCCCATATGACAAAGGTTTACAAAAAAAACCATTTTGTACAGTAATTAAAGAATCTACTGCTTCATAATGTTATTATATGACCCCTTTTCTCAAAGTTTCACATAATATTAGACGCCTTCTCACGAATGAATTTACACACAGAGATGATAGTAAAATAGGATTTACCTATATAACGATATGGAAATTACATTAATCATTTTCATCTACAAAGCATATACGAACATGGTAAATAGACATTTTATGATGTATGATATATATCGACAGATACAACAACAAAGCAGGACGATAGACACAGAGAAGAGCAGCACATAAAAGACACACCAAACAGTTGTGGCTACCCAACTGGTCAATAAATAAGGTGAAAAGAGCGGTAAAATAAAATCAAAACCCGAGACAGAAGAAAAGAAACGAGAGCCAAACCAAAGGCAAAGGCTGGGTCACTATACCCTACGTGAGGGGACATCTGAAGGGAACAACACAAAACAACACAAGATAAATCAAAGGGGGGGGGNTCGTGGTAATTATGAAATGACATTACCAGACACATACACAAAGGCTTGTAGCTAGCGAATTATCTGAACACAAAGAGACGAACCAATCTGTATACCTAAAAAGGAAATGTGTTACTTATATAATTCATTTGATTTGGCATCTTCATCGTGCTTATATAACAGATTGCAAATTTGTAACATAAAGTCACCCTACATAGGTGCTCGCCTTACAGTAGCAAAAACAAAGATTGGGTGAGTAAGGTAAAACCAAAGACGAACTTTGATTATGTATCTGTTGCCTAAATGGGGAATTTAATGCGAACAAAACAAAATTACCATTAACCTCACCAGTTATCTCTAACAGAAACAAAATGAAACTCATCTTATTACAGTCTGTATTGGAGTTGTGAAGGGCTTTAGGCTTACATGTATGACAAAACGACGAGCTCGTAAGGTATTTTTAGGAAACTATTTCTACAGCTTCGTTGAATTCTATACACATTTTGTCATGTATACCACAAACATATGATGTTCCTGCTCGGAGTTTGGGTTACAGACCAATCTGTTGTTGCATTGTTAATTCGGCGTCTTTAAAATATTAGTACATAATATAAAGCATTTGTTATACACTCGAATTAAGTGTTGAAAATAATGAAATTGGTGACGTCACAACAGAGATCGATGACGTTACAGTACCAAATGCAGTTATAGTATCACAAGAACATTTGCATTGCAATGGAAGGAACTATATAAGGTTATATCTAAGTATTTGATTACGGCCGTTTGTATAGTATAAATGATATAATCTTGTATAGTACACAAATGCTTAAATTGCTTTACATGGTAGGCATGACATTATATTACCGTAAATACACAGAAAGGACTATAACCAACCAATTCTCTGATCGCAAGAAGACGAATCTATATACTGTTTGTAAAAACAAAGATCAGCTTTCATCATTTGCTTCTCACCAATCTGATGCACTTATATACAGCGAGCTAAACAAAACGTGGTTAACCTCACCAGCTATCTCTAACAACATACACCTCACCAGCTATATATAACAACATACACCTCACCAGCTATATATACCAACATACACCTCACCAGCTATATATAACAACACACACATCACCAGCTATATCTAACAACATACACCTCACCAGCTATATCTGTTAGCGTAACCCTCACCACCTATCTCTAACAACATACACCTCACCAGCTATATATACCAACATAAACCTCACTAGCTATCTCTTACAACATAGACCTCAACAGCTATATCTAACAACATACACCTCACCACCTAATTCTAGCAGCTTAAACCTCACCAGGAATATCTAAAGATGCAAACCTCACCAGCTATTTATAACATAAACAAAATGATACTTACCTTATCACAGACCTATTGAAGTGGTAAAAAAAGTTTGGCTTGTGACATAATGACTGGTTACGGAGGTTTATAAAGAAACTACTTTCACAATTTCCCGGAATTAGATGAACATTTTGACGAAACGTTATTGACTCATGACAAATGGCACTCCTGGACGGCATTTATAGTTTTAATTTCTGACCGATCAGTTCGTCTTAAATACCATAAACATATGATGTAATTTATCGGTGTTCAGGCTACAGGTCTATATGTTGTTACATTGTTTAATTCGGCTTCTTTAAAAATATATTGTACAGAATATAAAGCCATCTTTAATACACTACAATGTATATTTATGATTATATATCAACAGATTCACGATTTTCTGTTGAAACTTCAATGGATTTTTATGACAGTATGGTTTGGTTTTTTTTTATAATTTTATTTTTTGAAACATTTTCAGCATTACAGAATAATTACAGTATTAATTTTCACACTCATTTTCATTCTTCAACCAACATTTAATACAAATTTTGTAATGTTTTTTTT
>NW_018407883.1:1676542-1686302 GCF_002113885.1 Mizuhopecten yessoensis | reverse complement strand
GGGGTTAAGGAGGGAAGGAGCAAAAGAGCTTTTACAGAAATTGAGGAGGGGGAGGAGAGGGCTGCGAAGACAACAAGGGGTCCAAGTGGTAAAGATGTGGAGTCCATGTGTGTCCATTTATTAGTGCAACTATTCATTTAACCTGAAACATAATAATGATTTTAATTTCTCCAGTAAAGTGGCAGGGAGTTACATATCTCTCTTTTAATCAAAATTTAACTAACATTGACATTAATTTGACAGTATGGTTGTTAATGTTGACTGGACTTGGTCGTGTTTTGTAGCAATAATGCATCAATAGGAGTCTTATATTTAAGGGGTTAATTACATGTTAACCTAATTGTTTTTGTGTTTATATTCCAGTGTTTGGGTTGATTAAATCGTATGTTTTTCGTCTTAGATCGCTGGTGAAGTTTACAAGTGACATGTGTGGTATTTAGAAAATGTGTGGTGCTCAGAAAATATTTTGTTCTTAGAAACATGATATCGAAAGTACTCTAGTTCGTGTAGGAGATGACAATTGTTCAAAAATTAATTGTATGTTAAGCACTTAAAAAAATGTATAGAACTGAAGAAAAGATCAAATGTTACCACGTAATTAATGTAAAATGATGTTCATAAAATATAACACTTTTGTCAGTAGTGTCAAACAGAAATACAGTCTTGGGTATAATATAATGTTTTGATAGACAACAGCTTTAAAGTTATGTTTAATATAAGTGTGTTTTAGAGATGTTTAAATATAAGTAATTCTTAAACTATCAATTAATGATAAGATGCAGATTACACATAGAATATTTATAATTCATGAAACATTTGCAAATCAGGTCGGTGTAGTATCTTTGTGTACATCTAAAGTATTGTCATGGTCACCTCTCAACAACGTTGTCTAGTTCGTATAGTCTAAGTAATACAGTGAGCATTCATATTGCCTATGAACTGCATCTTAAAGCAGTTTATTGCTAAAAAAACTAATAATATGTTCACTATCTGACCAACACGTGTTTTCCAAGTTAATCTGTGCTTCCAACCAGGCTTGAACCTATTAGGTATACTGGTACATAATCATCAATTGAATTTCCCCGCTCACTGACTACTGTGTAACCATCTACCTGCGCATGTAGCTGAATAGATAATCACTGTCTATGTTGAAAAGTTAATTGTGTTTAGTGACACATACATGCAGCTAAATTCAAATGATGGCAATATGAACAACCTTGTTTTGGAGCAAGATGGTAGGCTCTGTCGATTAGTGCTAGGATTTAATCAATAATGACGCGCTGTCTAGATCAGCTTTTCACTCATATCATGTGCAGTCGAAGTCAGGAGGGGGTCACCGATGATGCTTCACAACTGATACCTATCCACTCATACCGATGTGCATATACTGACGCATACGTCATGCACGTACTTGACGGTGCATATTATCAACACTTACATAACTATTCAAACTGTCAAGAGCTTGTATGTAATCACTGCATACAAAAATCACCATAGTAGTGCAGCCAGGTCATTTCATTATTTCTGACTAACAAAATGTCGAAAAGTATTTAAATGGCAATTTGTGTGTTACATATTATAATGTTCCTACTTACACGTTTGGTGCGAATGTAATGAATAATATAATTTATAAACGAAAATGAATTATCATTGAGTACGGCAAAATATGTCATGTTTTCTTCTTTCGACATGTGTAGCAAAGGGAGATAACTTAAATTACCAGTTTCATCCGCTAGATGGCGTATTATGCCACGCAACCTTATTCCGTGAGTATTTACTTACGGCAATATGGTAATTTATATATGTTGTTACCTTGTGGATTAAGTTGTAGATAAAAGACAATGTGAATTTCAGTAAATTCTACGTTTTGAAATTATGTGTCAGTCATCTCCAAGATGACAAAGGTTTACGTCAACATTTGGTAGTTAAAGAATATACTAAGTTATACTGTAATTTAATGAACCCTTTTCTTCGGACATCAACAAAAACGACTATACCCGGCCAGTTCTTCGGTCACACGGAGACGAACTTATATAACGTCTGTATACCTACTAAGATATATGTTACTAATGCAGTATCATTAATTCGGTATTTTAACCGTGAAACTACAATTTACTGCTAACTTGTAACGTATTGTACCCAACCAACACAGGTCATCGCCACACAGTAGCATTAGAATAAAAAAGGAGTTACTTGACTGAGGTAAATCTCACTAGCTATCTCGAGTTTAAACAGAATGGTACTCTCCTTATTACACATTCCACAATTTCCCGGAATTCGATGAAAATTTGGAACGCAGAACGAAAGATTAGTGTGCTATTTCCGACACAAAAATATGAAAAATCTTGACGAAGTAAATGTACAGGCAAATCGTTTGTTCCATTATCAAATGCGGCATCTATAAATACTTGCGAAGAATATGTGCATTGTTTTATACACTCAAATGCGCATTTAGGATTAAGAATTATATTTTATTTACAATTTCCAACGAACAAAGTTAGTGATGTTGCCAGAACGTGGCAGTGTTTTGTAGGAATCGTGTGTTTGACGGTGCTCCATACTTTAGGAGTTATCTAAATCATCGCTGTCTAGTACAATAAACAATTTTGTAACATCGTTGTACAGGTAACAACACATATCGCTCACATAGTCATAGCTTGCCAAAGGGATCAGTCGGTCTTGAAACGTTGCGACACGTGTAATACATGTACGTACATTGTTTGTGTAGAAAGTAAAACTGTGATATCACTGTCTAGTTTCAAACTTTTTTTTGTCATTGTCTGGTCTTATTTAAGACATGTTCGTTGTGTCTCAGATCAATGTTAGTATGCACGAGTGGTATTTGTTGTGCTCAGATAAATGTTAAGAGCATAGAATAATGAATGGTGCTAAGTAAAATGAAAACGAAATATCAGAGGAGTCTGTGACACTGGAAAACTTGAGAAAGTAAATACAAAAACAGAATGTATTGTTAAAAAAGCTTGATTTACTCTTCCGTTCCAAATGGATACACATTGAACAGATTTCAAATGGAAATTAAAACAAAAGATATTTACCAATTACATGTAGCAGACCCATAGCTAAAGGCAGTTCTAAATAGATATTCTACAGAAAGAAATCGTGTTTAAGAGATGAAAATCACAGAAACCTTACAGTGTGATGTTGATATAAATAATAAAACATTATACCTATAATAATAATGCTTTATAAACCTTTCGTTATTATCACGGCTTAAAAAATGGAGAAAAAATATGACTTCACTCAATACTGTACTTTACTATTTACCTGAAGACCTACAAAAGTGATCCAGATGTCACAGACGAAAATCGTTTCAAGTCAACCATATGTAAAGCTATTTAAACCGAGGACGAGGAGCGGGAAAATAATGAATTCATAAAGCTGAAGCTTTTATAAGCATTTATTCAATAGACACACGCAGCATGAAATCATATATTCGGTTTTGCATTTTTGTTACCACAAAGTTAGTGATGTTGCCAGAACTTGACAGTGTTTTGTAGGAATCTGACGTATGTTTGACGGTGCCCCATGCTTTAGCAGTTATCTAAATCATCGCTGTCTAGTACAATATACAATTTCGTAACATCGTTGTACATTTTAGAAACATCTTTGTTGCACTTTGTCTATTCAATGAGTTAATTACAAAAGTCAGTAATATATCCATTTTGTACTACAGTGATACATGTAGTAGTTACTATAACAGTGATATAAGAAGGCATGTAAATGAGGTTGTCCGACGGCAGTGCACTTTTATCTATTAAATGAATGCATCATATTGAAATATAATGATAATATTGTGTTGTAGTTATTTCCTGATATACAATACATTATACTTTATGTCAACACGCAAATACATGATTGATTTCACATCTACAAATATGAATTAAATATCCACTTGAACAAATTTCTGGGGCTTAAAGTATAAAAAAAAAAATTAAAAAAATATATAGATAGGAAGCTACTCTGAAAGTACTGTAACATGCAAGTATAATGCATTAGATTAAGCGTACATCATCAATTAATTATGATGAGGAAGAGGATTAACATAAACTATATATATCAATGCTAAACTTTGTAAGAAATTATCAAATCAAGTCGGATTGGTATCTTTGTGAATTCTCATTGTTCTACGTCAAATCTCAATAGTTGCATTGTTCGTATACCACGGCTAGTTTTTGCGCGGTGGATTTAGAGGGGAACACTTTAGTCGGTATTCCACCAACACTTTTTGCCGCATGTCTTTGAATGTGAAGTCAGAGTTGGGCAGAAACTCTTCAATGGTGCTGTTCTCGCTGACGTAGTCGAAGTACGGCCAGTGGGTTGTGTCCCCTGCGTCGTAGTCG
This sequence comes from Mizuhopecten yessoensis, assembly GCF_002113885.1. Lineage (NCBI taxonomy): Eukaryota > Metazoa > Mollusca > Bivalvia > Pectinida > Pectinidae > Mizuhopecten > Mizuhopecten yessoensis. Next base: position 1,681,941 of record NW_018407883.1, on the reverse strand, counting down.
TAACACTGAATGGTGGCGCAGAAGTCGGTTGTATTGTTCCATAGCTTGTGCGTTTGGAACCAGTTCCTGTTGATCCATGTAACATCACCTGCGTACGCATTAAATGTTTTCATAGGAACTGCATCTGGCTCTGTCGTCTGCTTGTTGTAGATTGAAATGTTGATTTCGCCAAACAGGACTTTGATGACTGCGTTCGCGTTTCCATGATTATGTATTGGACTGTAGTGTCCTGACGGCCAAATCTCGAGGACATACGGAATTCCCGGCGAATTTCCGAGACTATGTCCTAGCGTTACGCGTAGGTATGTCTCCTCTTTTCCACTTCCTTCACCGAATTCTCCGGCTTTCGACTTCAGCTTTTCATAAAGGAGACATCCCTCTGTCTCGATACTGAACCTGATGGCATCAGAGAGGAGAACATCATCCACTTCCGGTGGCCAGTTCAACTCACAGTTACGGATGTTCTCGTATAGCTCCTTACAGGCAGGCGGGAGGCTTCCTGATAAAGGGGGAAAACCAAAAGTGATATACCATTTACATTATTCAGGCATACAAAATCAAAGGTTTTATATATCTACGATTCATTTTTAAATTTGCTTTCGTAACGGACTTACGGGTGGAAATTGATATCACTTTTTTTTTTTAAATCTTCATAATTGTTGTACATTTGTACAATGAAAAGAGTTAACATAAAAAGGTAATCATTTTGGGGGGAAATTCTGTTAAAGTATTTCACTCTGTATCTTACTAGATCTTACCTGTCAACATGTACTTGCTATTGTCAAGTGTAAACAGGGTGACTTTGGAGCTGTCCAGGACGATTGGTGACATGTTGCAAACGAAAGGGTTCTTATAGAAAGCAACCCTTTTCTCGACGTCTATCACTGCAAAGATATTCAAAATGATTTTTAGCGTCAACATAAAGTTATTTGACTCTTTAATCATATCTCAATGTGGACAGCTAGCAGTGGTTCAGAAATCTATACATCCAAAATTCCAATAATCTATATAATCTTAATGTTTATTCATGTGTCGATATTTCGGCATTAATTTACTCTACGCGAACAACGCTAACACTTCCACACTTTTACTGTGCTTTAAGTAATTATTATGGAATAATTTTAAGACAATAGTCAATATTTACACTATAAAACTGTATATTTTCCACACAACTTGGAACTTACAACTTGCGGATAGTGTAGAAGGCACCGACTGAGTACTATCATATAACTTCACTTGGCCTTGGAACTCCGCATTAAAAAGACAATGATTTCGTTTTCTAATTACCGCCTCTTCGGCTGGCATTGTTCCTTCAAGAAAATTGTACTCAAGCAACGTGGTTTCCTCCATTGTGTAGCCTTTGCCGTATTTCAGAACGAGGCTATCTCTGTTGTAACTGAACCAATATGAAATCTTCTTTCCTTCTACGTATCCGCATTGAGGATGCTCTACTCTTTTAAGGGTTTGACAATGATGAACGTGAACCCTTAAAAATTCTGCATACTGTTTACCAATGGCAAGAACGATTGCATCTTTAGATGACGATGTTGTCACGACGACCCGGAATACACTGTTCCGTGTTATGTTGAAGGTGAAAACTCCTTGTCCATTGACAGGCATGGGCTTGCTCCATGTTGGACCACATCCAGAAGACCCTAGCACTTCAGAAAACCACCACATAGGTGTCTATAAGAACGACAAAATTGATATCTATATATAAATATAAACTTTTTTTTATTTTACAACAATTATGAAACAAGTTATTTCAACTTATATTAATCACTCTTGTTGGCTTGGATGTTAGCGAAAGGGGGTCTTAGTGTGGAAGGAAACTGGAGTACCCGGAGAAAACCCACGTGGTCGGGCAGGTGACCCCATACCTTTCACTTCCGATCGGGGAATCGAACACCGGCCGCCTTGGTGAAAGGCAAGTGCGCATTCCACTGCACCACCCGACCACCCACTGAAATATATATCAGGAACGGAACGTATTCATAAGCCTAATTAAACAAGTAAAGCTATAGAAAGAGAAACACGTAGCATTGCTTATTACACATTATCATTTATAAGAGCTACAAACCTACTGAATACGATATATCAACCATAACTAAATAGTTGGAAATTACTATATTGCAATATTTCTATTTGCTTTCTTTAAAATTTAACTATTTTAACAAATATTTACTGTTAAATTGCCCTTCTTTATACAAACTAAAACAAACATTCCCTCTTATTGAAGGCCGTTGCATTTTTATTAATATTGGGACCACGAAAACAGGGCCTTTTACTCTTTGTATCTACTTTGTACATGTAATATATTGATTAAACAGAATCTCAATTTTGCATTGAGATAGTTTGTGATTAACTTTTACTTTATAACAATATTCATCTCAAAAATATTTTCAATTTCAACAATTTTTATTGACAAAAGACTGTTACACTGTCACTGCTTACAGCCTCTATTATGCCAGGAGGCACGGAAGTCTAGTGGTAGAACGCCGGGCGCGTTACCGATGTGTTGCGGGTTCGAGTAACGGCACGGCACTGTTTTGTATCTTTGAGCAAGGTGCTTTACTCCGCTTGTTCCAGTCTATTCAGCTGTAAATGAGTACGTGGCTCGGCAGTGCTACAGTGAATAATTGTTGAATGGTAGCTGTGACCGCCGAAATGGCAGCACCGGCTATATGCTCCCAAGAGGGAGTTGAGAAATAAATTGACTGGCTGCGAAGGCCCTTTAACTACGAATAATAATTTATGAACCGCTTTGAGACGACCCACGAACTAGGCTGTGATAAAGCGGAATATAAGAACCTCGAATTATATTATTGTTATAAGTCCTCTCCATTTGTGGTATGTATATGGACATATTATATTGATATTATAGTTTTAAAGCTATGTTAACTTTTTTACGAAAGTAATAAACAATGATCTTCTTACAAGCTTGCCTTTAACGCTGCAACAACAACGAATCTAGCTTCTTATTTCATTTACTGCACGTATTAACAGATGTGTAAAGGATACCGCTACATAACGTGTACTTACAGTAGGAAACCTATGGCTGCTTATATATAATCAAGAGTTTTACTTTACCAAGGTGTGTTAGAGTTGGACTGATATCATACCCACTAACCAATACACATAGAAGTATGTGGTTGTTGGAATTCTGTATACAAGACATGTTCGCCGCGGTTAAAGCTTTTCAACTTTCGTTATAAGGATGATATAATCATGACAGTGGATATAAGTACACTTAATACTATATGTCGTAATGGCATGTACAGAGAGCTTACAAGGAAAGGGCTAAAGTTTAACTGTTTGATATTTTCCCAGTAAACACTTAAGTACTTAAATAAACTGGTACGCCGAAACAGATATCAGTAGAGGAAAATACGTTGAATGACAAATTTCACTACGTGAACACAACGTCTGTTCGATGGGAAAAGTAAATGGGCGAAGTTTACATATATCACGTACGGGTAATTGCCAGAACATGCCGTTCATCTTTATTTCAAGAAATGATCCGATACTTAAAAGTGCAAAGAGCCAAAATGGTCAAAAGAGAACTTGTAAATCATGTCCTTAACAATCTAAAATGTACTCTGTGGAGATCAACTTACCATAATTTGATCTAGATGTTTGAACATCGTGTAATTTCTACAGCACTACAAACCTACAATACAAAATAAATCATAAACATGCAACATCGATACCAAAGACGTTTCAATGAATGGAAAGAGAAATAAATGTAATTGATATTATACAGAAACATTGATCGTTCATTTCGAAGCCGATAAAAAGAGAATATCGAAGTTGCGTAAGCAAAACCGTTAATCGAACTTAAAATCCATTTAAACTAGGGCAAACATATGAACAAAGGAACGATTTATATTTTGGTCCTTGGGAAAGTACAAAGAGAATAAGACCAGGTGTTCCAGAAGTGTACGCATCTTCTGCTCCGTCACCGACATTCGTCACCTAACATCAATATTGCTGTAAACATATTATATTTCATCTGATATTAACTTAAGTTTAACTGTAATTTCGTTCCTTTGTTCTTGAAAACATTTTGACCCCAGTGTATTCCTTAGATCATTTAACATATGCATCACTGAAATGTATTGGGTGTACATCAACAAATCCGTTCGACGGGATCATGTAGGAGAATTATTACCACAACAATTCTGTGAAGTTGAGTAGTTGTTTTTCGGAATTGCATGTGACTGTAGTTTTAATATTTCATGGTTTTATAATGATACAACAGGTCACGTTTTATGCCCCCTTTAAAATATCTATGACACAACAGGTCACGTGATATTGGACTAGGGTGTTATGCCACTTTTAAAACATCTATGTCACAACAGGTTATCGTCTAAGGTATTCACATTCAAATGGGCATCTCAACGATACCCCAGGCTAATGATGCCCACTGGGAACTTTTCGAATTGCAGTATAAAAAACTTCTATTTTTGTGTTCAACATACCAGTGCGCATTGTTAGATTCCTATACTGCTTTCAAACACCCATACTGTGATAGATCATCGTCGAAGGGAATTTACCTTCAAAACGGCATCAACGATACACCGGGTCGTTAGTCTTCTAGGGAAATGTTGATGAGATAAGAGATAAACGAACAGTTTTATCGTATGTGTGTCAATTTCAGTACAAGAAAATAGACTCTCCGATTTCAAAAGACTTGTTCTAGAAGTATTATCTGATGTTGGCACTTAAATCTTAACAATACTGTTTGTACAAGTTAAACTGTGCTTCCAACCAGGCTCTTACATAATGCCCAAATAATGGTTCTGGGTGGTTCTGAGTCCCTGCCCATGAGCTACTGTCTGAATATTTACCTGCAACATGTAACCGGATAGATGAGCAAGCGAATGCTGAAAAGTTCACTATGTTTAATGACATAGAAATGCAGCTGAATGCACGAGAAGGTAACAAAATCACACAAGTGTCACAAGATGGTATTTGATCTTGTTTGGGAGCCAGGTAGCAGGTTACGCCGATGCTCGCATACTTCCTGCACGCACTTTAAGGTTAACACTTCTATTATACTATTCAAACTGGCAAGAGCTGGTAAGCAATCACTGCACACAGTACCCGCTTAAGTTAAACAAACATCATTTATGACAAGCTCCTGTGCTTAGTGATAATAAAATTGATAATGTATCATTATGTACGTCAAAATGTATGTTTATTATTTCCATATGAATGGTAAAGGAAGATAGCTTAAACTACCATATCATCCGCTCGGTGGTGTATCATACCATACCACTTATTTCGTCAGTTCACGCTTACTTCAATATGTGTAATAATATACGTAGTTATATTGTGACATGTACTAAGTTTTGGACATACGGCAATGTGAATGTCAGTAAAAAAAAAAAAAAAAA
>NW_018407883.1:1661615-1664290 GCF_002113885.1 Mizuhopecten yessoensis | reverse complement strand
GCACTAGCTGTGTCATCTGTATGACTCGATACTGACAAAACGGGGAAGGGGAGATATCTTCACCCTACCTGTAACCCATCTGATGCAGTGTGTATACACTCCCTATCGATAGGCGAAATGTCTCTGGTCGAGTGATATGAAAAAATTACAATTTCGTCACATCGTTGTTCAGGTAAAAAACACAAATTGCTTACTCAATCATAGCTTAACAAAAGAACCAGTCGGTCTTGAAACGTTGCGACACGTTTAATGCGTACATTGCTTGTGTAAAAAGTAAAACTTAAGTATGTTCTATTTAAAACATCATCCTGTAAAAGACACAAAATTTGAAACCAATTGTCGTGGTAATTATGAAATGACATTACCAGACACATACACAAAGGCTTGTAGCTAGCGAATTATCTGAACACAAAGAGACGAACCAATCTGTATACCTAAAAAGGAAATGTGTTACTTATATAATTCATTTGATTTGGCATCTTCATCGTGCTTATATAACAGATTGCAAATTTGTAACATAAAGTCACCCTACATAGGTGCTCGCCTTACAGTAGCAAAAACAAAGATTGGGTGAGTAAGGTAAAACCAAAGACGAACTTTGATTATGTATCTGTTGCCTAAATGGGGAATTTAATGCGAACAAAACAAAATTACCATTAACCTCACCAGTTATCTCTAACAGAAACAAAATGAAACTCTTCTTATTACAGTCTGTATTGGAGTTGTGAAGGGCTTTAGGCTTCCATGTATGACAAAACGACGAGCTCGGAAGGTATTTATAGGAAACTATTTCTACAGCTTCGTTGAATTCTATAAACATTTTGAATGCAGAACGAGCAGTAAAGTTGTCATGTATACCACACACATATGATGTTCCTGCTCGGAGTTTGGGTTACAGACCGATCTGTTGTTGCATTGTTAATTCGGCGTCTTTAAAATATTAGTACATAATAAAAAGCAATTGTTATACACTCGAATTAAGTGTTGACAATAATGAAATTGGTGACGTCACAACATTGATCGATGACGTTACAGTACCAAATGCAGTTATAGTATCACAAGAACATTTGCATTGCAATGGAAGGAACTATATAAGGTTATATCTAAGTATTTGATTACGGCCGTTTGTATAGTATAAATGATATAATCTTGTATAGTACACAAATGCTTAAATTGCTTTACATGGTAGGCATGACATTATATTACCGTAAATACACAGAAAGGACTACAACCAACCAATTCTCTGATCGCAAGAAGACGAATCTATATACTGTTTGTAAAAACAAAGATCAGCTTTCATCATTTGCTTCTCACCAATCTGATGCACTTATATACAGCGAGCTAAACAAAACGTGGTTAACCTCACCAGCTATCTCTAACAACATACACCTCACCAGCTATATATAACAACATACACCTCACCAGCTATATATACCAACATACACCTCACCAGCTATATATAACAACACACACATCACCAGCTATATCTAACAACATACACCTCACCAGCTATATCTGTTAGCGTAACCCTCACCACCTATCTCTAACAACATACACCTCACCAGCTATATATACCAACATAAACCTCACTAGCTATCTCTTACAACATAGACCTCAACAGCTATATCTAACAACATACACCTCACCACCTAATTCTAGCAGCTTAAACCTCACCAGGAATATCTAAAGATGCAAACATCACCAGCTATTTATAACATAAACAAAATTATACTTACCTTATCACAGACCTATTGAAGTGGTAAAAAAAGTTTGGCTTGTGACAAAATGACTGGTTACGGAGGTTTATAAAGAGACTACTTTCACAATTTCCCGGAATTAGATGAACATTTTGACGAAACGTTATTGACTCATGACAAATGGCACTCCTGGACGGCATTTATAGTTTTAATTTCTGACCGATCAGTTCGTCTTAAATACCATAAACATATGATGTAATTTATCGGTGTTCAGGCTACAGGTCTATATGTTGTTACATTGTTTAATTCGGCTTCTTTAAAAATATATTGTACAGGATATAAAGCCATCTTTAATACACTACAATGTATATTTACGATTATATATCAACAGATTCACGATTTTCTGTTGAAACTTCAATGGATTTTTATGACAGTATGGTTTGGTTTTTATACGCCCGTCGAAGACGGGGACGTATTATGTTATCACGTGAGCGGGCGGGCGGTCGGGCGGTCGGGCGGTCGGGCGGGCGGGCATGCGAACGATGTCCGCTCGATATCTCAAGTAATTATTAACGGATTAACTTCAAACTTCACCACAAGGTTAATTACCGTGAAAGCTCGGACAAGTTCGATAACCGCCATTATCCGACCATAATTTGTGGAGTTATGCCCCTTTATGGACTTGCCGAAACAGTGTCCGCTCGATATCTCGAGTAATTATTAACGGATTAACTTCGACGGGGACGTATTATGTTATCACGTGAGCGGGCGGGCAGTCGGGCGGGCATGCGAACGATGTCCGCTCGATATCTCAAGTAATTATAAACGGATTAACTTCAAACTTCACCACAAGGTTAATTACCATGAAAGCTCGGACAAGTTCGATAACCGCCATTATCCGACCATAATTTGTGGAGTTATGCCCCTTTATGGACTTGCCGAAACAGTGTCCGCTCGATATCTCGAGTAATTATTAAC
>NW_018407883.1:1642763-1660168 GCF_002113885.1 Mizuhopecten yessoensis | reverse complement strand
ACTACAATTTACTGCTAACTTGTAACGTATTGTACCCAACCAACACAGGTCATCGCCACACAGTAGCATTAGAATAAAAAAGGAGTTACTTGACTGAGGTAAATCTCACTAGCTATTTCGAGTTTAAACAGAATGGTACTCTCCTTATTACACATTCCACAATTTCCCGGAATTCGATGAAAATTTGGAACGCAGAACGAAAGATTAGTGTGCTATTTCCGACACAAAAATATGAAAAATCTTGACGAAGTAAATATACAGGCAAATCGTTTGTTCCATTATCAAATACGGCATCTATAAATACTTGCGAAGAATATGTGCATATGTTTTATACACTCAAATGCGCATTTAGGATTAAGAATTATCTTTTATTTACAATTTCTAATGAACAAAGTTAGTGATGTTGCCAGAACGTGGCAGTGTTTTGTAGGAATCGTGTGTTTGACGGTGCTCCATACTTTAGGAGTTATCTAAATCATCGCTGTCTAGTACAATAAACAATTTTGTAACATCGTTGTACAGGTAACAACACAAATCGCTCACATAGTCATAGCTTGCCAAAGGGATCAGTCGGTCTTGAAACGTTATGACATGTGTAATACATGTACGTAATTGTTTGTGTAGAAAGTAAAACTGTGATATCACTGTCTAGTTTCAAACTTTTTTTTGTCATTGTCTGGTCTTATTTAAGACATGTTCGTTGTCTCAGATCAACGTGTGTATGCACGAGTGATATTTGTTGTGCTCAGATAAATGTGAAGAGCATAGAATAATGAATGGTGCTAAGTAAAATGAAAACGAAATATCAGAGGAGTCTGTGACACTGGAAAACTTGAGAAAGTAAATACAAAAACAGAATGTATTGTTAAAAAGCCTGATTTACTCTTCCGTTCCAAGTGGATACACATTGAACAGATTACAAATGGAAATTAAAACAAAAGATATTTACTAATTATATGTAGCAGACACATATCTAAAGGCAGTTCTAAATTGATATTCTACAGAAACAAATCGTGTTAAAGAGATGGAAATCACAGAAACCTTACAGTGTGATGTTGATATAAATAATAAAACATTATACCTATAATAATAATGCTTTATAAACCTTTCGTTATTATCACGGTTTAAAAAATGGAGAAAAAATATTACTTCACTCTATACTGTACTTTACTATTTTCCTGAAGACCTTCAAAAGCGATCCAGATGTCACAGATGAAAATCGTTTCAAGTCAACCATGTGTAAAGCTATTTAAACCGAGGACGAGGAACGGGAAAAGAATGAATTCATAAAGCTGACGCTTTTATAAGCATTTATTCAATAGATACACGCAGTATGAAATCATATATTCGGTTTTGCATTTTTGTTACCACAAAGTTAGTGATGTTGCCAGTGACAGTGTTTTGTAGGAATCTGACGTATGTTTGACGGGCCCCATACTTTAGCAGTTATCTAAATCATCGCTGTCTCGTACAATAAACAATTTCGTAACATCGTTGTACATTTCGTAACAATTTAGAAACATCTTTGTTGCACTTTGCCTATTCAATGAGTTAATTACAAAAGTCAATAATATATCCATTTTGTACTACAGTGATACATGTAGTAGTTACTATAACAGTGATATAAAAAGGCATATAAATGAGGTTGTCCGACAGCAGTGCACTTTTATCTATTAAATGAATGCATCATATTAAAATATAATGATAATATTGTGTTGTAGTTATTTCCGGATATACAATACATTAGACTATATGTCAATACGCAAATACATGATTGATCTCACATATACAAATATGAATTAAATATCCACTTGAACAAAGTTCAGGGGCTTAAAGTATAAGGAAAATATAAAAAAATAAAATAATGATAGGAAACTATTCTGAAAGTACTGTAACATGCAAGTATAATGCATTAGATTAAGCGTACATCATGAACTAATTATGATTAGGAACAGGATTAACATAAACTATATATATCAATGCTAAACTTTGTAAGAAATTATCAAATCAAGTCGGATTGGTATCTTTGTGAATTCTCATTGTTCTACGTCAAATCTCGATAGTTGCGTTGTTCCTATTCCACGGCTAGTTTTTGCGCGTTGGATTTAGAAGTGAATACTTTAGTCGGTATTCCACCAACACTTTTTGCCGCATGTCTTTGAATGTGAAGTCAGAGTTGGGCAGGAACTCTTCAATGGTGCTGTTCTCGCTGACGTAGTCGAAGTACGGCCAGTGGGTTGTGTCCCCTGCGTCGTAGTTGTAACACTGAATGGTGGCGCAGAAGTCGGTTGTATTATTCCATAGCTTGTGCGTTTGGAACCAGTTCCTGTTGATCCATGTAACATCACCTGCGTACGCATTAAAGGTTTTCATAGGAACTGCATCTGGCTCTGTCGTCTGCTTGTTGTAAATTGAAATGTTGATTTCGCCAAACAGGACTTTGATGACTGCATTCGCGTTTCCATGGTTATGTATTGGACTGTAGTGTCCTGACGGCCAAATCTCGAGGACATACGGTATTCCCGGCGAATTTCCGAGACTATGTCCTAGCGTTACGCGTAGGTATGTCTCCTCTTTTCCACTTCCTTCACCGAATTCTCCGGCTTTCGACTTCAGCTTTTCATAAAGGAGACATCCCTCTGTCTCGATACTGAATCTGATGGCATCAGAGAGGAGAACATCATCCACTTCCGGTGGCCAGTTCAACTCACAGTTACGGATGTTCTCGTACAGCTCCTTACAGGCAGGCGGGAGGCTTCCTGATCAAAGGGAAATGAAGAGTCTGTTATTCAATTTTATTTGTGTACGGCATCAAAAAGAAAAAGGAACAAAAAGTATTTTCATTTGATTAACATACGTTGCATCTCGAGGCTGACGATGTTGAGACTCAACATATTTATTGAGTAAACCAATTATCGTTTATTAAAAAAATACATCTGAGTTGCATGTGTTGAATATCAATCAATTTGTGTAAGACATCAAATGTTGTTTGTGATAAACCTGATTTTTGCGTCGCCACTGTGAATCAGTGTACAGCTTTTAAATACGTAATAGCTTATGTAATGTTATCATATTCCTCGAAACTAAGTAAATGTGAAAGTTGTATCAATTAAATGGGTTTTTTTTAATAAAGAAACGACGACGTTATATATTGTCTGTCAATATAAGCAGACTTCAATCAATTAATATTGTTTTAAAACGATCACTAAAACGACTGTACTGCATTGTGTTAAGGAGCCCGGCATAATGTAAGCAACAATTATTTTTTGTCATATTTTTGTGTCGTCATTTCTGTAGTTGTCAGTTATTTGAAGGGTTTAGGAGCCTCGAACCTGTGTAACAAACAGGTTTGTTTGTCATATTTTTGTGTCTTCATTTCAGTAAAGTGTGCAAGTTAATTCACTGCCGTAGGTTACATTAAAGAGTACACCTGGTAAGCACTAGGTTACACGAATGTGTATGCCAGTTTTATGTCAGCAACCTGATGTCGACACGTCACCAGGAAATGTGTATCTAATGAAGCTATGAGGCAATGAAACATACAATACAACGACAAATACTGAATTCTGATGATTTCACGAAGGTCATATAATTTTTGAAATGTTCGTGCGGGAAAATGAGATTTGGGTTACGATTTCCGCTGAAGAGCACATTACGCTGCATCGGATGAATCCTCTTCTAATCATAAGGCACGGTACTTTTCATAACTGCCCTTGGTAAAATAGTACAGGCTTACGTGAGAACGGTATAGCATGTGAGAGTCTCCAGATACACGTATATGCATATTTGACTTGTAGACCTTACTTTTATCATATAATTAAATGTTTATGCAGTACTTAAGCTGATTATGACATACAGCCCTTTGTGTTCACTATTGATATAATCCATTTGTCCTTTGACAATAAAATTTATTGAAATTGAAATATTGATATAATAACAAAACGACAAGAAAAACCGAAGTGTCAACAAAACCAATATTGGACTTCAAAATCGATGAAACAAGGGCAAGCTGTGATCTAATTGTAATTTTGACACGGAGACTATTGAAAAAAGTCCAAGGAGAATAGGACTTGGTGTTTTGGAAGGGTAACAGTTCCCTGCCTCATCGACGATAACAGCCATATATATCCAGGTCAATTCCAAGCAATGTCAGCTCCATAAATGGAGAACACCAACATGCATACTACATGTAATGCGCTTAAACATTTCGAACTTTTTATATAATAAATAAATAACCTATTTCCCAACAATATTGGGATGGGGACCGTATAACTTGCCCGCAGGCTTAATCACTCAACACAGCGCGTGGAAGTTTGTCCGTCAGCACGGAAGGCATGATATTAGGAGTAAGCTTTTGAATATAAACTGCAACATGTAAACAGCACAGGTTTGGAAATAAGGGTTATTAATATCAAGAAAGGGAAAGTTCGCGAACGCATAGTCGAAATCGTCCGAATTTAGTAAACTGTCCTTGTTTTGTCATTATGTGAGTAAATATCAGGGAAAGCGGATGGAGAGTCTTTGGTGTGTTAAATATGTTTGGTACCTACCTGTCAACATGTACTTGCTATTGTCAAGTGTAAACAGGGTGACTTTTGAGCTGTCAAGGACGATTGGAGACATGTTACTGACGAAAGGGTTCTTATAGAATGCAACCTTTTTCTCGATGTCTATCACTGCAAATATGTTTAAAAAAGTAATCAAATAAAGCTAAAAATCATTAGAAAATACAAATCTTATTCTGAGCAGATTTTTAATTATCAAGATAAGTGATTTTTATCGTTAACAGTGTTTGAATGGTAAAATCAGCTTAAGGGATATATTCTTATTGTGCATAATATTATTTTGATATTTTCGAATATCGCTTCTGGTTTTTTTTTGGTTTTTTTTAATATTACTAGTAAAAATGTAATATATCCGTTGATAATTTTCACTAAACGAAGGGTTATTAAACATTATTAAAATACCCTAAATTATACAATGAAAACATGAATCATCAATTATGTACCGACGGGGCGTTAACACACAAAAGCAACTCCAAAAGTCAAACTGTATACTAAGGTTATAAGTTGGAACTTACAACTTGAAGATCCTGTTGAGCGCATCAACTGAACGCTATCATACAGTTTCACCATGCCTTGGTCCTCTGCGTTAAATAGACCATGGTATTCCTTTCTTATGCTCTCTTCTTCGGCTGGCGAAGCACCAGCGAGAAAATTGTACTCAAGAAGTGTGGTTTCTTCCATAGTGTAGCCTTTTCCGTACTTCAAAACGAGGTTGTCTCTGTTGTAACTGAACCAATAGGAAATCTTCGTATCTTGGACGTACCCACATTCCGGAACAGCTGATCTTTCAAGCTGCTGATACACGTTCTCATGCATCATGCCGAATTCTGCAAACTGGTTACCAACGGTAAGCATGATAAAGTCGTTGGTTAACGAGTGGGTCACGACGATCCTGAATTCACTGTTCCTTGTTATGTTGAAGGTGAAAACTCCTTGTCCATTGACAGGCATGGGCTTTATCCAGGTAGGATCATCGCTGAAATTCCCGTCCATAGTCGTTGTTTTGAGATGTTACCGTGTCTGTTAAAAAATTGATGACAAAAACAATTCTTAATATATGTGATTAAATGATACTAACAAGATCCCAACTTAGGAGTCCCAAGTTTTTTAGACATCATCTTATGCAAACATATGTCGATGAATGCGTAATATTCATAACAATGAAACACTTAATTCAAATATTTTCCATGTTATAACAATTATATTTCAATATTTCAAACATAGGACATATCAGAATTCTACCATTAAAATGTATATTTCTTAAAAGTATCCAAGCAAAAGAAAAACAATTAAAACCAAGCTGTCCAAAGAAGATATTGAATTAGATGCATTTCCTTTGCCTGTCTTGTGATTCAAGAGAATGTGTCAATATAGCAAAACAATAGTGATTAAATCAAAAAGATACAAAGTCTGAATTTCGACAAAAGTCTTCCTTGTCAGCAAGGTAAATGCTTTATAAAAGGTAACACCATGCATTTTTTATAACGTAAAAGATATATCATATCGTCCTTGTTCATAAAAAGTAATAACTACATCTTACAATGATATATCATTGAAAAGATATTGACTGAGTCAAACCTTGTTATATTTTATATATATTTAGGTTTTGATGACACATTCAATAAGGTATTTAGTTTTGTTACTCATACGCCTGTTACGCAGATGGGTTTTTTCTTTAATTTTTCAACGTCCGTAAATCAATTTTAATATTACTCTACTTAAAAATACCAATTTTACCAAGTACCCCTTCTGTTCTCGATCATTTACAATATAGATACACGTAGTTTGATAAATAGATGGTCACTACGTCAACCTGTTTAACGTGCTTTTGGTAGAAACGTAACTGTTATAAATATTGCTGACACAAACTAACCCCTTAATGATAGTTCTTCATGTTTCAGAGTTTTTCTAACATTGTTTTACTTAATGGCGATAGAAATAAGAACTTACTTTACGGGCTTGCCTTGCATACAACAGCAGTATGGTAACGAATCTACGTGTAGATCCTTATTTATATAGCTGCGTTATCTCGTAATGTTGATTCATTGCAAAAATACAGGATTTGAAACAAAGTTCAAACAACCCGATAACCTACTTTGAAAACACGCTAGTTCTGGTAACCAATAGATTTAGTACACGTAATCAGTAGTCACCGGATTTATATGAATTACACACTCTAATTCGTAAATATATCAAACAAAGATAAAGAACTGTTGGAGGAACTCTCTGGTTTAATATGTATAAACAAGAATGATACTTTATTGAGATTCATCTGATTTTTAGATCCCAAATATGCGCTGATAAATATATATAAATAAGTACTTGGTTAAAAATATACTGGGAAATATTGACACAGTTTAACCTTCGCCCTTCTCGGCAATGAAAGCGAACTTATCATTGATTATAAACTTTTCTATTAAACATTATTATGAAAACCTGAAAGCCCGGAGAAAACCTACATGGTAGGGCAGATTACCCCATGCATATCCCCGTCTGATCGGGGAAATGAACACTGGTCGCTTCGGTGAAAACCGAGCGCGTTATCCACTGCGCAACACGACCATTCCACAACTTATAATTACAGCAAATATATGTTAACATCATACCATATATAGTAAATGTTTTTGCACGTAAAAGGCATTTAACAGTGGAGGGCTAAAGTTTGATAAAGCGAAAATTTCCCGGCATGTATTACCGCTGGACTCGAATACAAATGTCTACGACCGCGCCAAAACACACTGACTGTTGGTAATGGTTAACTATGTTAAGATGCATAACAAGAGGCCCAGAGGGCTTGTTTAGCTCACATGGTTATGTTTACAGTACTTGATATAGCACTCCAGGGTAGGTACGTATGTACATATGAAATTTCAGAAAGATTCATCTAGTATTTCTGGAAATATAGCAAGAACAAACATCAAATGTCAAAATCCAAAAGGGCGACCTGGTGGCCATCTTGTTTTAATAAATACACCCTAATAGTAACAGCCTCTAGACAATTTTATGGAGACAAAATTGGGATAAAATCTCGTAATTCCTATGGAAGAAGAAATTTTATAAAGGTTTTACCTCTATTTCCCCTATTGGGCCCAACTCCTCTGCCCTGAGGGCTGCACCCACTGTTTATACAAAATTGAGTGTCCTTGGTCCAATGATCCTCTAGACCTAATTGGGATGAAACCCCTAATCCCTATCGTAGAAGAAGGATTTTAAAGCCTTACCTCTTTTTCAAATATATGGACCTACCCGTCTGCCCCCGGGTGGGTCATACCCACCGTTTATATAAAAAGGTGTGCCCTTGGCCTAAGGATGCCGAACATCAAATTGGGAGGAAATCCCTTAATCATTATGGTAGAAAAAGGATTTAAAGGTCTACCTCAATTTTTCTTATTCGGACCAACCCCTCTGCCCCTAGGGGAGCATCCTTACCAATTAAACGACATTGAGCTCCATTGGCCCAATGATGCTGGAGACTAAATAAAGATAAACTCCCTTTATCCCTACGCTAAAAAAAAGGATTTTGCATGTTTTACCTCTATTTCCCCTATTGGGCCCCTCTCCTTTTTTCTCTATGGGGGCACACCCACCGTTTTAACAAAATTGAATGCCCTTTTCTAACGGATGTTCCAGACCAAATTGGTATGAAATACTTTGATCCCTAGGGTAGAAGAAGGATTTTAAATGTTTACCTCTATTTCTCTTATTTGGACCCATCGCTCTGCTCTAAGGTGAGCCATACCAACCGTTTATACAAAGTTAAGTTTTCTTGATCAAAGATCAAAGAGCCCCACTCCATTGCCCACATGGAGGCTATACTCACCGTTTATTTCCTCTATTTGACCCCACTGCTCTGTCCCAAGAGGGACACCATCCACCATTTATACAAAATTGAGTTCCTTTGGCCTAAGGATGCTCTAGACCGAATTAAGTTAGAATTCACAGAGTCGCCCAGGACTAGCATTATTTTAAAGGAAAAATTGATGGACGGACGGACGACAGAAGACAGACGTCAGACAGACGACGGACGGACGACGGATGATGGACGCTGCGCCTTGGCATAAGATCACTTGACCTTCGGGCAGGTGAGCTAAAAACATCCGTTCACCAGAACTTGCCTTCGCCCTGAATCATAAAGCGACTGGATAAATCCAATACCTTTTTCTTCGGAAATGAAAATTAAAAACTTGCATTCTCTTTAGACATCCAAATAACTCCTTATAACTTTGAGATAATTTTGATTAAATATAACGTACCTTTCCTTGATGCTGGATGCTTGTTATTATCGCAGTTGCCACAGAGTTATCTTTTATCTCAGGAAAACCTAAAACATATATACATATACGTAAATCAAATACACCTAACAGCATCTGTACAATGCGTTTAAAATCATTACGAAAGCAAAAACCATAACAAAGACAGTAGAAAGAAAAGGTTGTGCTTATTTCGTACACAGAAAGGAAATACGTCATACAATCGTATCCAATACTTTGCAAGTAATAAATCGATTACGAGTTCTTGTCTCGTCAACGATTGATACTATATTTAATTGGCATTACTATCAATGTGTATTAAAGGTTGGTATTTATCAATGTCAGATGTCGCATATTATCCTACATCCTCATTGGTTAATTGGATCATAATCTTTCAGCGGTCGACGATTTGTGAAATAGACTCGATAATTCTTGTTTCAAAAACAGCAGGTCATTTAATGTTGTATATTATTATTATTATTATTAATATTCATCTGTGTCGTCATTTTAATTGTAAAGTAACAATGCTCTCTGCAAAATACAGTACTTTCCTCCGTACAATTTCCGAACGTTCCATCTTGTTTAGTAATTAAATCTATATTTAGCATCTCATATAGTAATTTACTTTATTTACTTTTATTCCGGTAAGCCTATGAATATATTGACCTGAAAAAGCTATATAAACCTCTATTTCGTTGCGGTTATTAAAATTTCAAAGGTCCCTTTATCCAAATATTAACTTAAGCAAAAGTCTAAACTTGAAAAATATTATATACATAGATTATTGATATACAGGTAGCATCCATCATACTAAGGACAGCCTTTGGGTACTGATAACCTATTAGATGTAGAGTATATCAGTCAATGCTAATCTAGATAAAGGACTTAATTTACCCAACATATACAAACTTAATGTCTCGTGTACTTCATAAACAAGATAATATCGAAGTGTGGAACAATTAATCGAACTCTAAATCGATGAAGATGAACAGAAGAATATAAGGAGTAACCATTCCAACCAACAGAATAAGCCCAGGATTATGGAAAGTCGTTTGGACTGGCCACCATTTTGTAAATATCAATTCCCTCCTGAGCGTTTTAGACGAAAACAAATCAGCCAGTCAGATTAAGCATATCCTATATTTGCAAACAATGCTTGCGCAGAGACATTAATCACATCTGTTAAACGTGTACAGTAAATATATCGTAAAAGGTTTTAATTTCATCACGTCGCCTTTTCCGCATTGCCCCCTGGGGGCTGGAAAAGGGAATCTCAACCCGAGGGTTAATATTCCCCTGTCTCACCAAGGGGGTGAATGATTATTTTTCTCTTACCCTGTACTATCATTGTGTATCATATTTACAATGCAATGTTAACGTTACATGATACAAAAATGATATATAAACAATAATGTCAATTATACAAAGTGAGAACCGGGTTAACGTAAGGACAATGAAATTACAAGTTACAAACATAAGCATAATTTATGACTCTTATATATAGACATAATCCTTTTACTTAGAAGCAAAGCATGCTTGAATTATTATCTTCAGATAAATTCTGAAAACTTTCCAATGTATCTATTATTACCTGTCGTGATAGGCTTTAAATTAGATTCAACTTCGTTTGAAACAAAACATAAATAGAGAGATTCATCCATTCGCTAAATTGTAAGTATCGTTCAGGTAGGAGTATTATTTCCTTCGTATGTGTTAATGTCTTTGACTCTTGTCTATGCTGGCTAGTGTATTGATGGCTAGTGTATCGCACACTGTGCTAACTGATAATAAGTTTGATCAATGGAAGCTTTTGTCACGTGTATATCTTATTTAAGTTATTATTTCATTTTCAGTTAAAGAGGTATTAAACACTACAGACAAACATATGTAAAGGTAACAAGACCACTGTGTAGATTTCAATAGAGACACAAAACCCGAAATCAGGATCCAAATAGACATTATATATAGTCATGCTGTTCTATGGTGTAGAATTAAGACAGCGATGTTTATTAGGAAGAGAGTACCGATAACGGTGTGTATTTGTCGGTCGTGGTTGTGCGGGGGTAGAGAAGTGACAGTCAGGTAATCCCTTCAGCAGGGGGAACAGATAAGTTGCTGACCCGTGGTACTGCATTGGTGTATATAGTGTATGATATGACATCATGTTATCGACATGTTATCATGCATCCGGTACGTAGGAGCATATCCGGATCAAGTATACAAAGACAAACTGTCAAACTGTGTGATCATATATTCAAACTGTATTATCAGCCCTCCATTCACATACCAGTTACACGTTCAAAATAATGTTTTATTTTATGTGAAATATTGCAATATATTATAGTTACTAAGCCAATCTGTTTTATCTAATTGAATTTCTCTACTTCTGCATGTTTAAGCTTCATGATGGACAATACCTTAAAAAGAGTTATTCTAAAGAAAACTTATTGAGCTATAATGGTTAATTCTATATATTCATATATTTACGTGTATACCAATGCATCGAACTGTTACCGTACGAATAGCGAATGCAGATACTAAACAGATGAGCAAATTACTCCCCGTCATACATGTTTTTTCTTGTACTGGTAACAAAAAATCCTGAACGTTGAATTGTAGCTTTGATTTATTAGATTGTTAGGACTATTACTCCAATTTAATTTGTTGATAATTAGCCAAACACTTTAAATGCAGGGACCCGCCTACCAGGATCTACTTAAGTGAAGTTTGTAGACAGAACGCATTATTCGTTGAAAGCGTTATGTACGTCTTGCAATACATTATACGGTCGATTTCAATATCACCTGATTTTGCACAACCATTCAATAATGTCGGTGAAGATTCTACAATAATCGCACTAGAAATGTTTATCCTTCATCCGTCAAACATAGTAACAGAGTATGTGGGCGACTGTTCTTCATTACACAAGAAGAAGGTCAATGTCGTTTATGAAAAGGATCTAATACGACCTGGGTGTATCGGGGTAAACAGTTTCAATGACGAAGTCGTGAAATAGGACACCCAAGGATGTCTGTCTCACTGCACTTTGTGTTTTCCTACTTTTCCTATTTATACAATTTAAACTTTATTATTTACTATATGCACTTCTGTGATTCAGTTACATTCTCTTCAAAAGAAATATCACATAAATTGAACTCAAAATCAATAAAACTAGAGCAAATATGAACAAAGGAGGGATTGACATAAAGAACCATGAAAAAGTACAATGATAATAAGACCAGGGGTTCCGTCAGGGTGAGCGTCGTCTGCTTCATCGACGGCACCATGTTAATCTAGGTCAAAATACATTATCATATCAGGTGGGCGAGGGAGTATGTGATTACATTATCATGTTCAACAAAGAAACATAAAATGGGAGATGGGCAACAAGTAGGAAATAGCATTTCGGGGCGCATACTGAAAAGAGGACAGCTAACAAATATCCGAGAAACCAGGAGACGGACCAATATAGCATGCGTAACGAAAACACCTAAGAAATATGCAAATAACATAATATACTAATTTGGGTAACTTGACCATGCTGTTAGACCTGATTGCTAACATTGCAATGTGCATATCACGTCCTATACAACACACTGTGACATAGTTGTGACATACAATGTAGGTGTGACATACCTGTGTACGGAATGTGACAC
This sequence comes from Mizuhopecten yessoensis, assembly GCF_002113885.1. NCBI lineage: Eukaryota > Metazoa > Mollusca > Bivalvia > Pectinida > Pectinidae > Mizuhopecten > Mizuhopecten yessoensis. The sequence goes on along the minus strand of NW_018407883.1, from coordinate 1,647,697 downwards.
AATGGATAATCTAAGCACCGGTATGGTCTCAGTTGCAATTTCAAATTAGCTTCTTGTGATATTTCTAATCATTTTCTTCATGTTGGTAAGTATAGATTATGAAATGTTTCTTATTACACAACCAATAAGTGTTTCTATGTGACGTTTCGATTACTAGTACGGTATGTACTATATCACCTTCATCAGACAAATGACCAGTGAAGCGTACGCAGACAAAGGTGTTAAATGTGTACGAGTTGTCTACAAACCGATGTCGTTTCGGATACGCTGTAAGCGTATGTACCAAAGTTGGATAAATACAGTGAACACCGTCAATCCGACCTTGCCCTCCACGAGGGAGTTATTTTTGGAAGTTAATTCGAACTTTTCTCTTTGCTCATTTTGTGAAGAATCCAGACGTGAATTTATTTGTTGATTGTATGGGAATCTGACTACAGTCGGTAGATTCTATAACAGCCTCGTTTATTTGACATGTCGTCAGAAAACACGGAAATCGTGGCTGCAAGACGCGTGAAACTGATAGCGTTTGAAATGAGTGATCTTGCGACGGAGCACAGGGGTTCGTTACACATGTTTGAAATGCTTATGTGCTGTGACTCATATCAGTAGGTCTGTAACATATGTGTTAGTAGGTCTATAGAATATGTGTATTTCAGACATTTGTAACTAACCCCTGTTGATCAGTGCAGTGTAACAGACGATATTTCTGATAAATTGCATGAGCGTTAAAATTGTTTCCATTACCGGCGTTGGTGATTTCAACCGATGTGCATTTTGTACGATATTGCAGTACTTGATCTTGCTTTTGTTGTAATAAAAGTATTTTTTTTATTTCATTTTGCACATACATTTACAATAACATTGTCAAGTCTCACAATGCCAAGCTATATTGCAACAGCCGTCATGTTTATTTACATTGGATATTGTAGTTCCGGTCAGTGCTGTATTAATACGCTAAGAATTGGGTCTCGTGCTGCATGATAATTAAAGTCCCATCAACGACACAGCTTTCAAAGAGGCTATATAATGACAATGCCATGCAAATGCAAATATAAGACTGTACTATAAACCCACCGAGGTGAACGTGAACTTTATCAAGTGAACAGTACTAGTCCTGATCCAGTGAAGAACATGTTGTGTGTTGAACAATACCCTAGTACAGTGTTGTATTTACATATTCAATTTTACCTAACCAAGTTTGCTTGACATTACATAAATTGTTGAGATAATTCTACAGTTTATAATAGTGAACAGTATCTGCCACGGTTAACTTACCTAGGTAGTTCGTCGTTCTATATATTTACATATGTTTATAGGCTAGGTCTACTGCAAATATACAGTGTATACAGTTTCGTATCTAGTACTTCTGCAAATTTCAAAGTATAGTTTGTATTTACCGTGAGTGGGAATGAGTGGCAATTTTTATATTTATTACTCTTAGGTAATTAAATTGTTCATTGAACTCAATATCTTTGTTGGCTTTATACATTAACAGAAACCTTGATTGCTGTCCTTCGTGACATGTGGATATTTTATTTTGAATCAAAAGTAATCTGTAAAACATTCGACAACTGCTCTTTTGACTTACATTAGCTACGCTCAAAATGGAGCAAAAATGCACGTGTTTGCAAACTAAAGTTTATATATTTAATGCTCCATAGATATTTAAACTCAAACGGTAATATATATATATATTGCAAACTTAGATAAATTCACGTTAGCACAACCACCTATCTCTACAAGAACACAAAATGGTACTCACCTTATTACATGCAGGCTGTATGAGATTTGTTCAGGTTATGACAAAATGGCAAGTAAGGGCGGTATTTATAGGTAATATTATATACAGTTTCGCGGACTTATATGCTATTGTGTCATGACAAACAGGAAATTATAATATATACCTGCTCAGAATCCGGGTAACATGCAGATCTTTTGTTGCATTGTTAAATAAGGCATCTATAAAAGTAAGTGTATAAAAAAACAGAATTCCGTAACATACCTTATTGCACATTTATGATACATAATTTCAATACATTTTGGAAGCACAGTAGTCTAGTGGTAGGACGCCGGGCTCGTGATCTAAGGGTTGCGGGTTCGAGTCACGGCACGGCACTGTGTGGTATATTTGAGCAGGATACTTTACTCCCGCTTGTTCCAGTCTACTCAGTTGTAAATAAGTACGTGTTTGGGCAGTGCTAGAATTGCAGAATTCTAGCTGTGAGCGCCGAAATTGCAGCACCTGATGCATGCTTCCTAGGGTGTTGAAATAAATATTGGGTGGTAGCAAAGGCCCTATAACCACGGATAATGATTTGTGAATTGCTTTGAGACGCCCTACGAACTAGGTTGTGATAAAGCGGAATATTAGAACCTTGAATATTCATTATAATTAGAGTAAAATCTTTCTATTGAAACGTCGACGGATTGTTATATAAACATGGCATTCGTGTGTATAGATGCATTTCGATACTGTAGGTGTTGATAACGTCAATACAGCCTTGTAAACCATTTACAAAATCATACAGGACTAAAACACACGAAGTTGACAGAGTCTCACTCCATCAGATGTTATCTCGTAACATATGACAGGATGTCGAATCAGTATGATAGTCACATTAATGGAAATTGTGAAACAAAATTGCCATTAAACAACGATCAACAATTATTTTCAAACCCAAATAAGATGATAATGCAATAGTCGAAAAATTGGACTAAGCAAAAGTGAATCTCTGAATTTATCTCAAATTATAATGATGGCATACACCAATTGGAGCTATCTATACAGGAAACATTTAACAAAGGAACTGTGACTGTAAATAATGAAATAAAATACAGCAATAGTGACTTTCAGTAAAATAGACTACTGACTGATATTAGTCTGAGTTGAGACTAACATCGTCCTATATTGGTGAGACACCTGATCAGTAATAAGGTATAACTATAGAATATTATATTCTATATACGTCATATCTTCTTCCCTCAGTAAGATTTAATGTAATAAATCAGTAGTAAAACATATAAAAATGAAAAAAAATAACAATGAACAAGATATGCAGACCTTGTCATAGTTTAAATTAAGTAATCCTCTCTGTTATTTCATAGTAAAACAAGCTTGCTATATTTTGTCCATGTAAGTTCGATATACAAATAAAATATCTGTATATCAATTATCTCAACGCATCTTTAGATGTGAATGGTAGATAATCTAAATATAAACTTATGTAGTCAAGAGAAGTATCGATTTCAATTAACCTGTTCGGAAGGTATTATATGTTGTCGACAGTAAAACAATCCTACCGATAACATTATATTTAGGCTCATGAAGATTTGTTTGACCAGTAACTTGATACATGTATCTATATAAACGTAATGCACATGATTGCACTTATACAATTTGGTAACAGATTTATTTTCTCTAATGTCAAGTTATCAAAGTCATGCTGTTTTGTCCTTCTATGACTCATCAGTGGTGTTAGGGACCAGTAAGGTGGAAATCCAAGTTGTTTTAATTAAACTAGTGTTGACACAGAAGGGAGGGTGCATAAACCCTATAATTGCATTTCAACTACTGTTTTATTTCAATTAATTACTAGTGAAACGTGCTATATTATTAAATTTGCAATATATATATATATATGGTTATCAAAGTTAAGTTGAACTGAGTGCAATTAAGGACAATAACGTGCACTTACAGATAAAATGCTAGATTCATTATTTAACTCACACGAAAGCTAACTTAATATTATGTAATGAGAAAATATCGTTGCATGTAGTTACACAATACACCTAATCGTCTTTGTGTCGACGTCAACAGACAGGTTCCGGATCAGCAGAACCAATGAATGTGCATTTAAATAGAATAGAGATTTACGATAAGTCAACTCTCAGCAGAACCAATGAAAACGCATTACAATATAATAGAAGTTTATAATTGGTTAACTCTCAAGGACAAAATACTGTTTACTTCTTTATCTGTATAATACACATATTTCTTAAAGCTTGCATATGACCTTCATATCATTTAAATTGAATTGATGACGCAAATAAGACTTGTTACCGACAAAAGCACTAGACCTTATACTTCCAGAACTGTAAAGTCAAAATCCTGTTTACCTCTTTATCTGTATAATACACATATTTCTTAAAGCTTGCATATGACCTTCATATCATTTAAATTGATTTGATGACGCAAACAAGACTTATTACCGACACAAGCAAAGCACTAGACCTTATACTTCCAGTACTGTTAGTGTGCGCGAGCAGTGTGTTCATTGCCACAACAACCTTTATCTTGCGCCATTCATCAAATACTTTGCAATCAACTTTGTACAGTCAATAATTGCCTCCATTTTAAGAACATTGACAAATTATCTTCTTACGCAACAGCACATAACAGACAAATTTTATGCAATAAAGTTATTTAAATATACAGGCAGTAAACATTTTCAATAAAAGTTAAACACTTGGTTATAAACCCAATTGAAATTAAGGAAATGTACATTGATAATCTGTACTGTTACTGTATGGCCATATGATCTATGGAAAAGTTTTGTACAATGCTCAGCCTATGTGGATTACAAAACGGAATAATGCATGCGAGTACCATCAGTATCATTGTGCATTCCTTCTTCAAATTTTGTCATTTGATTATTCAGTACATTACTGGAATGGTGATTAAACTTATTGTAATACTGGATTAAGCTTAAATATTGTCTTTATATACTCAAATTAATGTCATCTGTTTCTCGTAGTTGATGTCAATGTTTTACAATTCCAGTACATGAGTGTTGCAAACTAACTATACTTTATTGAAAAACATTATACAGTAATTAGTAATGAGCATCGATATATGTAACTGTTATTTTCATTCATAAAAAAAAAGATTTTTCTCAAAAATTGTATTTCACCCAGTCAAATATTGCGTACATTGT
>NW_018407883.1:1522354-1634276 GCF_002113885.1 Mizuhopecten yessoensis | reverse complement strand
TTTTTTTTTTTTTTTATCAATATAACATTCAGAAATTTGATTGGGAAATAAACCATTTTTACATAGAGTATTGGACATCTACAAAACAAGAACATTTGACCTCATTTCACACAAAGCACTACATTTTTACATATACAACAGTATCATAATCACTAAACATCAAAATAACAACACTTATACACACACATATAAATATACATATAAATACGTACAACCTACACTCCTACATACATACATGCATACATCCATCCATACATTGCAATATACAAAACATTCTCAAAATAAATCCTTCCATTCCATACATCTTTAATCTTTGATTTCATTGTATAATTATTTTTTTACTGATAAAGCTTTCTCAAAAATATATCTGAATGCAAGAAACTGATCCAATCCATTTAAATTTAACTTTTTTTTTCTTCTGGAAATAGTATATATATAAAATTTAGTAAACAAAATTATAAAGTTAATGGGTAGAGGAGCATTTGCAGTAACTCCAAAAATTATTGTTTCCAACTTAAAATCAATGAATTTTCTTATTCTGCTCCCTTTTAAATCTTGCCATATCTTTAATGACTGTGGATATTCCCAGAATAGATGTTCTGTAGTTTCTATTTGTAATTGCCACATATTACAGATATTGTCATTAGACATCCCAATAGTGTTTAAATAATTTTTAAGTGGGGGGATACAATTTTGTAATCTGTATGGAAACCATTGCAGTGTTGCGTCTCTTNACTTTTTGTAAATTTAATATTTTTGATATCAGTATCGGACAGAAAACCATAAAAAAGGAACAGCCAGAACTCCAGCCTACACACAAACTTCAAAGGTTCGACTTGCGCCGATCAGCTGATTTGTTAAAACGAAAAAACCCACTATAATCTAATAATAAACAACGCTTGGTATTCCTTTCATTTTTGAAAGTTGATCTTATTTCATGTTTTTTGCATTGAACGCCGCAAACTATATATTTAGTAAAAGTTTATGTCCGCACTATTTCAAACAACGGTCACCATAGTAACCAACCAGGGCATTCGTCGGCCGAGCATCCCGTCGGCGGTGGGCAGTGCTCATTTGAAGTTGAATGTAAATCCGTGGGAATGTGCTGTTTGCCTGAAATCCTGCTGAGGTAAATGAAGATAACGTGGTGGATGAAGTGCCCTGTGTCATTACAAAGTTCTCTGATGTACTAGTTGATGTCACGGGGACTACCCAGACAGACGTTTGGGTGTTCGAAAGTTCGTGACCACAAATGCGAGGAACCGATGGCGAGTCGTCATTACACATTATGTCCCGCGATGGAGTAGCCGAGATAGTGTGAGGCACTTATATACCCGTAAAAAGTGTTCTGGATTACCGTCCGAGTGCATAGGTAGTGGTTGAATAGTTTTTCAGCGGTCGAATCCGTTTTTGATATCAACAATTGAAGCTAGTGGAATACATGCGTTTTGTTGGGGCTTCACTGCTGTAGAGGAAAACCCACCCTGATATTTTTTTGGTTTTGTGTTATGATTGATTGTTGCATAGCTCGTCTGAAATGAATTCAAAAGAATTAACTCGCAGCTGTTCGTGGAACTCAAGTCCCCTGGTCACAAAATGGATAGCCAGGTTGTACCATACGTTCTGTCGGAGGATGTAAGGGGAGAATACCCCCACCCCCTTGGAGGTAAGTCGATATCTGTGTTAAATGTAGGGGCGATATAATTTCCTTGTGTGCCGTTGGACGAGCCACCCCAGTCCTCGTACGCTCTTTTAACAGGCCGTCTAGTGTACGATTCGCTTTTTTGAAATTTACCCCGCGAACAATATCAATATTCCGACATGACCAATTGATAAGTGTATTTCTATGGGTATTCCTCGGCCTGGTTCGCTTGCTTGTTTTCTGCCCGTTGCTTTGTGTTTTTAGGCTTCGCCTCGCAATACAATTTCGCGAGGATATGCGAGGTCTTCCTGACTAACGCTTGCTAGGTCCAAGTCTGTCCCAAAGACTTCTTGGTTCAAATCTAAATGTAAAAAAAAAAATCTTCTTTCGCCTGTGGATTTGGAAAAAGAGCGTCATTTGTGTGATGGTTTAAATGGTTAGATAATTGCTTTATATCAAAATTGCAATTACTGATTCATTTTACCAGTTCTGTATAACAGAACGTTTTACACGGATCGACAAATTCAACAATTTCCAAATCTGATTTTTTAATCCATTTAACTGTTTAATAGCTGACATGATTTATTTATCTTGGAATATTTTCAATTCCCAGATTGTATTTCCCTTAGTGACGGCAGATTGGTTGGCCCTTTCTAGCATTTTTTGTGTCTCAAGTGAAATAGATTTCCATTTAACACAATGGTGCACCATTTATGTGTTTATTATTATTTCTCGCAACTACGTTATCTCGGAGAAGGGGAGATAACTATTCTCAGAAACGGTACTATGCGTAGTAATATGAAGTGGTCATTGTGTGTGAAATCAGCTGACTGGTTGCACGAGAATCGTTGTATTCATAGTGTATTCATAGTCTAATGGCAGCTGTTTTCAGTTGGTAGATTCATATACAGAACAAACATCAAGAATGTAAATATAACTTTATAGACGATACTATATAAACTTTTCCAATCTATATTTCAAAACCTTTCTTTCAATACCCATTTTCTTTCAGGTGTATTTACTAATTTAATTTTAATATTTAATATGTCATATATGTCTTTACAACTTCTTTTTTTATGACAATATTAATATGACTTGGTATGAAGGGCCTCTCCAGAGTGATTTCTGCAGTTGGGTTATAATTTAATTGTATACAATATTGCCTAATGGACTGGCATATACTGTGATAAATCAAGCAATTCTCAGAGATTATATTGTAATTCAGTTTAAAATTTACAAAAGTTAAAAATTGCCAATACCAAAAAGTGGGTTATACCAGATAGGGAGAGTTAAGACCTGCTTAAGATATTTTACTTGTATTACTTCGGAAACATTTACCCATGCCTGAAAAACATCCTTCGAGAACATATTTCCTGTCTTAACATTTTTGATAAAGTTAATTTCCATATCTGATATATTTTCTACTGGAAAGTGCTCTGCTTCAAAAATATGAATCCAACTTTTACCATTATTTTTCAGTTATCTTATCCACGTGAACGAAATTATTGATGTTAATCAGTTTAAGGCCTCCTCTTGCATACTAGTATAGTATTTCGTTTCATTTTGTGAACAGGAGATTGCCAAAAGAAGTTTTAAAATGTAGTGTTCTGTCGCTGAATAAAAGTGCTGGTTGGTGTAGGAATGCATTGACCAGATGATTACGTTGTGGTATAATCATTGATTTCAATACTACAATACGACCAATAGGGGTTGAAATCCTGCGTGACTATTAGGTTATACTCTTTTTTACATTTTAAGGGCTTTCACATAATTCAATCTTTTAATATTCAAAGTTAACTGAAAAATGAATACCTAGCATATCAAATCCCCCCCCCCACATTTCAATTTCCATTTACGATGGTAGACATCTGCGATTAATTTCTTGCTGCCAATCCAAATAACTTTTGTGTTAACATTATTAACTTTTAGACCTGACATTTTACCGAAACAATCTAAAGTATTCAAAGCTTCATTTGATGAGTTTCTTGATTCATCTAAAATTATTGAGATGTCATCTGCAAGAGAGTTTATAATCTTTATGTTTTATTTGAATATCCTGGTATAATTTTTTTTCTACCAGAATCGATAATATTTCAGCTACTAGCTATAGTAAGAGCAGATACGGGGAGACTGGATCACCTTGTCGACTTCCACTGTATATAAAAGAAATCAGACAGTATACAATTTTGTGTTATTGCAGAAAAAGCATTTTTTATATTAAGTTTTGATTCATTTCTTAATGCTTTCACCAAAAATAGAATAAATCAATTATCATGTATACAAAATTCCATGAAATCGAATCAAATCTTTTTCTAAATAAGGAATATTAGAAGCCTAGGTATATTGTTTAATTCAGTATAATTCATAAAGTCATAAATTGGTCTAGTATTTTTACACCGTTACATCTACCATTTTAAAAAACTGTTTGTGTCTCGGAAATAATCTGGTCTAGAACTGATTTAAGTCTGTTGGCTATACAAGCTGATGCTAGTTTATATACAATATTTAGTAAAGTAATTGGTCTCCAGTTTTTCATAAAATGTCTAAGCTTATCACCCTTTGGAATACAAGTTATAATTCCCTGTCTTTGTATAATTGATAGTTTACCATTATTATAAATAAGATTAATTAGATATAACAATAAAAATATTAAATACTTACATTTCAACCAATGGTTTATTTAAATTGATAACTACTGCATATATTATAAAATTTGCAAAACATTTATTTATGCTTATCAAAGTTAGGTTGACCTTAGTGCAATTAAGTGTAATAACTTGCAAATACAGATAAAATACTAGACTCATTATTAAAATCAGTGATCAGGACCAAATTATCATTACATGTAGTTACACAATATGTCGGTGGCTTGCTTTACAATACACCGAGTCGTCTGTGTGTCGACGTCAACAGACAGGTTTCGGATCAGTAGAACCAATGCCTGTGTATTTAAATATAATAGAGGTTTACGTAAGTCAACTCTCACCAGAACCAATGAAAACGCATTAAAATAGAATAGAAGTTTAGGAGTGTTACAAACTATCTATACTTTATTGAAAGACATTATTCAGTAGTTAGTGATAAAACAAGGTACACCGATGAGCGTCGATATATGTAACTGTAATTTTCATTCACAATAATTGTTCATAAACATCAGAGACACTAATGTTTTTAATTATTGGCTACTTTAAGTCATTATTATAATATAATTCCATAAACATTTGTTGCCACCTGTGTATTATTTACATTGTATATTGAGAGGGGTTACATATATTGAAATGAAATATGTAACTGTACCCGAGGTGACTTGGTCCAACACAAAAAGGGACAAAAACTACTGTCCTTATGGTAGAAGAAGAATTTCAAAGGTCTACCTCTATTTTTTCTTATTCGGACCTACCCCTCTGCCCCTAGGGGAGCATCGTTACCAATTAAACGACATTGAGCCCCACTGGCCCAAGGATGCTGGAGACTAAATAAAGATAAAATCCCTTTATCCCTACGCTAAAAAAACGAATTTAACTGTTTTACCTCTATTTCCCTTATTGGGCCCCTCTCCTTTTTTCTCTATGGGGCACACCCACCGTTTTAACAGAATTGAATGCCCTTTTCTAACGGATGTTCCAGACCAAATTGGTATAAAATACTTTGATCCCTATGGTAGAAGAAGGATTTTAAATGTTTACCTCTGTTTCTCTTATTTGGACCCATCGCTCTGCTCTAAGGTGAGTCATACCCACCGTTTATACAAAATTGAGTCTTCTTGATCGAAGATGTTCTAGATTAAATTATGATAAAATCCCTTCATACCTATGGTATAAGAAGGATTTAAAAATAATACCTCTATTTCCCCTTTTGGGGCCCATTTCTTTGCCAACATGGAGGCTACACTCACCATTTATTTCCTCTATTTGACCCCGCTGCTCTGTCCCATGGGGGGGGGGGGGCACCCACCATTTATAAAAAATTTAGTTCCCTTGGCCTAAGGATGCTCTAGACCAAATTAAGTTAGAATTCACTGAGCCGCCCAGGACTAGCATTGTTTTAAGGGAAAAGTTGGCGGACGGACGGACGACAGAAGACAGGCGTCAGACAGACGACGAACGGACGACGGATGATGGACGCTGCGCCATGGCATAAGATCACTTGACCTTCGGGAAGGTGAGCTAAAAACAGCCGTTCACCAGAACTTGCCTTCGACCTGAATCATAATGCGACTTACCTTATTCTTCGGAAATGAAAAGTAAAACTATGTAATATGATTATATAACAGATAACGTGCATTCTCTTTAGAAATCCTAATAACTCCTAATAACTTTGAGAAAATTTTGATTAAGTATAACGTACCTTTCCTTGATGCTGGATGCTTGTTATTTTGCAGTTGCCACAGAGTTCTCTTTTATCTCAGGAAAACCTAAAAAAATATATACATATACGTTAATCAAATACACGTAACAGCATCTGTAAAATGCGTTTAAAATCATTATGAAAGCAAAAACCATAACAAAGTCAGTAGAAAGAAAATGTTGTGCTTATTTCGTACACAGAAAAGGAAAACGTCATACAATCGTATCCAATACTTTGCGAAGTAAATCGATTACGAGTACATGTCTCGTCAACTATTGATACTATATTAAAGTAGCATTACCATCAATGTGTATTAAACATTGATATTTATCAATTTAAGATGTCGCATATTATCCTACATCCGCATTGGTTGGATCATAATTATTCAGAGGTCGACGATTTGTGAAATAGACTCGATAATTCTAGTTTCAAAAAGCAGCAGGTCAATATTCACCTGTGTCGTCATTTCAATTGTAAAGTCACAATGCTCTCTGCAAAATGCAATACTTTCCTCCGTACAATTTCCAAACGTTCCTTTTTGTTTAGTAATTAAATTTATATTTAGCATATCATAAAGTAATTTACTTTATTTACTCTTATTCCGGAAAGTTTATGAATATATGGACCTGAAAAAGCGATATTGACCTCTATTTCGTTGCTGTTATTACAATTTCGCAGGTCCATATATTCAAATATTCACTTAAGCAAAAGTCTAAACTTGATAATTATTATATACATAGAGTATTGATACACAGGTAGCATCCATCATACTTAGGACAGGCTATGAGTACTGATAACCTATTAGATGTGGAGTATATCAGGCAATGCTAATCTAGATAAAGGATTTAATTTACCCAACATATACAAACTTAATGTCTCGTGTACTTCATAAACAAGATAATACCGAAGTGTGGAACCGTTAACCGAACTCTAAATCGATGAAGATGAACAGAAGAATATAAGGAGTATTTTTTCGCATTCAAACCAACAGAACAAGCCCGGAAACCATGAAATGTCGTTTGGACTGGCCACCATTTTGAAATATCAATTTTTCCCTTGAGAGTTTTAGACGAAAACAAATCAGTCAGCCAGATTAAGCATATCCTATACTTGCAAACAATGCTTGCGCAGAGAAATTAATCACATGTTTTTAACGTGTACAGTAAATATATCGTAAAAGGTTTTAATTTCATCACGTCGCCTTTTCCGCTTTGCGGCGTCGGAGAGTTCCAAATTCGTGACGTCACGTCATTGTTGAGCCATTGTGACGTCACGTTTAATAGAATCTCTCACCCCCTTAGGGGTGGAATAGGGAATCTCAACCCGTTGGGGAAGATTATTAAGTTGCCAAACACGAGGCTCTGCCGAGTGTTTGGCAACTTAAGAATCTTTCCCCGAGGGTTGATATTCCCCTATCTCACCAACAAGGGGGTGCATGATTATTTTTCTCTTACCCTGTACTCCCATTGTGTATCATATTCACAATGTAATGATAACGTTACATGCTAAATTCAGGGTGGACGTGACGTTGATTGACACAAGACACAAAAATGAGCATAATTAATAATTATGATATATAAACAATAATATCAAGTATATAAAGTGATTATTTTTCTCTTACCCTGTACTATCATTGTGTATCATATTTACAATGCAATGTTAACGTTACATGATACAAAAATGATATATAAACAATAATGTCAATTATACAAAGTGAGAACCGGGTTAACGTAAGGACAACGTAATTACAAGTCACAATCATAATCATAATTTATGACTCTTATATATAGACATAATCCTTTTTACAAAACATGCTTGAATTATAATCTTGAGATAAATTCTAAAAACTTTCAAATGTATCTAGTATTACCTGTCGTGATAGGCTTTAAATTAGTTTCAACTTCGTTTGAAGCAAAACATAAATGGAGAGATTCATCCATTCGCTAAATTGTAAGTATCGTTCAGGTAGGAGTATTATTCCCTTCGTATGTGTTAATGTCTTTGACTCTTGTCTATGCTGGCTAGTGTATTGATAAGGCTAGTGTATTGCACACTGTGCTAACTGATAATAAGTTTGATCAATGGAAGCTTTTGTCATGTGTATATCTTATTTAAGTTATTATTTCACTTTCAATTAAAGAGGTATTCCAGCCTGTCATATTCGTCATAAATAAACACTACAGACAAAGATATGAAAGGTAACAAGACCACTGTGCTGATTTCAATAGTGACTTAAACCCGAAATCAGGATCCAAATAGACATTAAATCCAATTAACCTAACACACTATTTATGTAGTCATGCTGTTCTATGGTGTACAATTAAGACAGCGATGTTTATTAGGAAGAGTGTACCGATAACGGTGTGTATTTGTCGGTCGTGGTTGTGCGGGGGTAGAGAAGTGACAGTCAGGTAATCCATTAAGCAGGGAGGAGAGATATATTATTACTCAGCAAAGATAAGTTGCTGACCCGTGGTCCTGCATTGGTGTAAATAGTGTATGATCTGACATCATGTTATCGACATGTTATCATGCATCCGGTACGTAGGAGCATATCCGCATCAAGTATACAAAGACAAACTGTCAAACTGTGTGATCATATATTCAAATTGTACTATCAGCCCTCCATTCACATACCAGTTACACGTTCAAAATAATGATTTATTTTATGTGAAATATGCAATATATTATATTTACTAAGCCAATCTGTTTTGTCTAATTGAATTTCTCTACTTCTGCATGTTTAAGCTTCATGAAGGACAATACATTAAACAGAGTTATTCTAAAGAAAACTTATTGAGCTATAATGGTTCATTCTATATATTCATATATTTACGTGTATACCAATGCATCGAACTGTTTCCGTACGAATATCGAATGCAGATATTAAACAGATGAGCAAATTACTCACCGTCAATACATGTTATTTCTTGTACTTGTAAAAACACTACTGAACGTTGAATTGTAGCTTTGATTTTATAGATTGTTAGGCCTATTACTCCAATTTAATTTGTTGATAATAAATCAAATTTTTTAAATGCAGGGACCCGCCTACCAGGATCTACTTAAGTGAAGTTTGTAGACGGAACGCATTATTTGTTGTAAGCGTTATGTATGTCTTGCAATAAATTACACGGTCAAGACAATATCACCTGATTTTGCACAACCATTCAATAATGTCGGTGAAGATTTTACAATAATCGCACTAGAAATGTATATCCTTGTTCAGACAAACATAGTACAGAGTATGTGGGCGACTGTTATTTATTACTCAAGAAGAAGGTCGATGTCGTTAATGAAAAGGATCTTATACGACCTGGGTGTATCGGGGTAAACAGTTTCAATGACGGAGTCGTGAAATATGACAATCAAGGAGGTCTGTCTCGCTGCACTATGTGTTTTCCTACTTTCCCTATTTACTGTAGTCTCCCCCTCAAATTCCCTTTGGTGTAGGTAAGTTAATCGGTTAGAGCGATAGTTTAACAATCAGAAGACCGGGGTTCGAATTTAAACTATGGCCCAATGAAGTTTTACACTCTAAACACTATTAACGATTATATTTTGTATGTTTCAACTTCATTTTTTTTCTCCCGTTGAAATGTTCGCTCAGGCAAATTTTCGTCCTCAATAACAGTCCCGCAAGGTATGTTTTTTTTAAATACTTCTTAATGTTCTTTGGCCGTGGTATGGGGATCCTTTAGGGAAAGTTCCTTTAACTGATATATTTTACAAACGCTTTATTCGTACATAACACAGGTATTGTAGCATTATGCAAAGTTGAAATTGATAAATAGCGCGAGTAATTAGGTTCACAGTCATTCTAACTCCACCATCTGTGCATTTACACGAGAGTCTTTAAATGATAACCTGTCACTCTTATATGTGTTTCACCATTACGTAAAACTGTGTGGTTGCGCGTTGCGTGTTGTCGCAATGATACCTTATTAATTTCTTTTTACCTGACAGATAATGCGCCAGTTTATATTACCACTTAACAAGTAGAATATGCAGTGAAATATATCTTCTAAACGAGACAGCCATTATTATAAATCAGTCAGCCGTTGAAACTGTAGAAACTCGTGAGACGGTTAAGCCTTATAATTGTATCGCTGGAAAGTTATGATGAATTGTTTACTTTTACTTTCTCGACAAAGGCTATGCGGCTATTTGTATTTCTAAAATAATGCTGAATAAATACTGAATAGCAATTGGATTCGCTGGGAAGGAATTCTTTTAAAAGTACGCTTGTGTTTAGATGTAAAAATCTTATACGATGTTTCGTATGGGCAAAACCTTTTCCAAAACAACTGTACAGACGATGTTGGGTAGCTACTGGTGTCGTTTATGTACCTTCATGACCACAATGGGTAATATTGCAAATTCCATATTTAAGTTGCGATGTCATTTGATTTAAAATCAATTTGATTGCATCAAAAATACAATGCTCCCATGATCACTATATTCGTGTATAGTACGATCTGATTAAATTTTCGGAGTACAAGAAGTTCTGTTCTGAAGTCTTTTATCGGTTATACGCTCTTTTCGGGAACAAAATCAATTACAACTGATAACAGAACATTTTTATTATATATATTTTATTTCTTTAAGGATAGACACATTTCCAATCCTTTATGTTAAAACTGTCTGTTACAATTGGATCGAGCTAACAGGTATCAACAATTTAAACTATTTAAACATTTACTTCATGTTGGTTAGTATGGATTATGAAATGTTTCTTGTTACACAACCAATAAGTGTTTCTATGTAACGTTTCGATGACTAGGACGGTATGTACTCTGTCACCTTAATCAGACAAATGACCAGTGAAGCGTATGCATACAAAGGTGTAAAATGTGAACGAGTTGTTCACTAACCGATGTCGATTCGGATACGCTGTAAGCGTATGTACAATATACACTTATTGCCCTGGTGTGAGGGAGACATGAAGAGTTGTTTCCCCGATAAAACTTGTTTACCGAGGGCGAAGCCCGAGGAAAACATGATTTATCAAGGTTGGAACAACATTTCTCAATGATGTGTTTTTGTTATATGTTCTAACACAGACTCCACAGACGGAATTTCGGAATAATAAAACAGTCATTGCCCTGGTGTGAGTGACACATGAAGAGTTGTTTAGCCGAGGGCGAAGCCCCAGGCAAACATGATTTATCAAGGGGAACAACTCTTCAGGTCTCCCTCACACAAGCGCAATGAGTGTTTCATTATTCCGAAATTATATCTGTGGAGTCTGTGTAAAAAACATATAACAAAAACACATCAAGATTAGGCAATGTAACAAGTCCCTGTGTTGTCACTGTTGTGACTGACCTGTTCGCCCTTATTTCATTAGGTCTGGTAGCATATATATACTACAAATACCTATCATTGCCAGTGTTTTGATTTTACATCAAATTAAAAAACTATAATAGCCCTTCAAGTTCTTCACCTGTTAGGAGGTGGAGTCTCCCGTTCGCAGCCATTGTCGGTGTTTGTGGTGTCGTCCGGAACATATTGGGCGTTAGAGAGTCTAACAAAGAGAGATAACTCGTTCGATTATGTGTGAGGAGTTCCGAGAGGAATACTCGACCAGGAAAATGGATCGCGTGCGGGAGACTCGATGTTTTTTAATCCTGGCATGGGATGTGGTTAAATCAATTAGACATGCAGTAAAATCGATGAGGAATAATAATAATTGTTATATTCGATTCAGTTTCGCTTTGTTTAATACTTGATCATAGATGTGCGAGAGTCTATGATCCCCCTCATCTTGAGTTATGCGGCGTAACCAGATGGTTTCCTTTATTAACCGCTTGAGCTGATTGTTTTCTCTGTTCAATACTTTGGAGTTATCCCAGTCAATCACATGATTCTACTGTGTGGCACGGTCTGTGATTGCCGATTTATTTATCTTGGACTCCGACTGCTTCCTTTCTGATGTGGTGAATTTCTTCCTTCTTGGGGTTATTTGTGAGGAAGAAACCAACGGTAAAATGTCCTCCCTGTACACTCCATTGGTAAGGAAAGAAGACGGAACCGTGAAGGTATTGGTCCATAGAAAAATGACCAATACGGAGGTATTGGTCCATAGAAAAATAACCCATACGGAGGTATTGGTCCATAGAAAAATGACCCATACGGACCAATACCTGAACTTCAAATCTCACCTTCCTTTGCACCAGAAGTTAGGCGTCGTACGCTTATTACTCAACAGATGTGATACTATAGTCAATTTTGGGTCCGCCTTGGTGAACACCGGAAAGATACAGAAACCCAAGAATGAAGGAAATTCACCAGATCAGAAAGGTAGCAGTCGAAGTCTCATATAAATAAATCGGCAATCACAGACCGTGCTACGCAGAAAATTCATACGAGTGACTGCAGAGTATTGCACAGAGAAATATCAATCTGCTAAAGCGGCAGATAGAGGAAGCCATTTGGATACGCCGCAGTCGGCTTATACTAAGATGAGGGGGATCATAGACTCTCGTACATAAATTGTCAAGTGTTAAACAAAGCGAAGCTGAATCTACGCTTACAGCGTATCCGAATCGACATCGATTTGTGGACAACTCGTACACATTTTACACCTTTGTATGCATACGCTTCACTGGTCATTTGTCTGATTAAGGTGACAAATTAAAGTACATACCATATTAGTCAGCGAAACGTCACATAAAAAACTCATTGGTTGTGTTACTATTGTCTATCTATGTTATCTACCATTAAATTGCCCTATCATGTATTGTAGATATTTTTAGAAATAATTTATGTTTGTGGTGTGATGTAGTTGTTAGTGTCGTGATACCTTAAAAGGTAGAATCAGTACTTTGATAAAATTCGGTCCCTTGTGTAGCTATTGTGTTAGGAGGGAAAACTTGTCCTTTTCAAAAGGTGAAAGCGAGGGTCAGTTCAGGACATTTGGGTGCCGACTGCAAGTAGTGACGGTGGTGGAAGGGTATCTGGACCCCGGACTCGTTGTTGGTCCCGGAGCGTTAAATAGTCCTGAGTATATTGCTAACTGATTTATGGAAGTAATATATATATATATATCAGTAAGGTAATGCTGAGTATATATAAGACTGTAATATAAACCCACCGAGGTGTACGTGAACATTATCAAGTGAACAGTACTAGTTTTGATCCATTGAAGAACATGTTGTGTGTTGAACAATACCCTAGTAAAGTGTTGTATCTACAACCAAGTTTGCTTGACATTACATATATAGTGGAGATAATTCTACAGTTTATAATAATGAACTGTATCTGCCACGGTTAACTTACCTGGGTAGTCCGTCATTCTATATATTAACATATGTTTATAGGCTAGGTCTACCGCAAATATACAGAGTATACAGTTTCGTATCTAGTACTTCTACATATTTCATAATGTATAGTTTGTATTTACCGTGAGTGAGTCGGAATGTGTAGCAACTTTTATATGTATTACTCTCAGGTAATTAAATTGTTCATTAAACTCAATATCTTTGTTGACTATATACATTATCAGAAACCTTAATTACAGTCATTCGTGACATGTGGACATTTTATTTTGAATAAAAAGTGATTTGTAAAATGTTTCACCAAACTTGCGACAACTGCTCTTTTGACTTAAATTAGCTACGCTCAAAATGGAAAAACAATGTAAGTGTTTGCAAACTAAAGTTTAAATATTTAATGCTGCATAGATATTAAAACTCAAACGGTCATATATATATTGCAAACTTAAATAAGTTCACATTAACACAACCGCCTATCTCTAAAAGAACACAAAAAGGTACTCACCTTATTACATGCAGGCTGTATGGGATTTGTTCAGGTTATGACAAAATGACAAGTAAGGGCGGTATTTATAGGTAATATTATACACAGCTTCGCGGACTTGTATGCTATGCGTCATGACAAACAGGAAAATATAATATATACCTGCTCAGAATCCGGGTAACATGCAGATCTTTTGTTGCATTGTTAAATGTGGCATCTATAAAAGTAAGTGCAGAAAAAACAGAATTCCGTAACACACCATATTGCACATTTATGATACATAATTTCAATACATTTTGGAAGCACAGTAGTCTAGTGGTAGGACGCCGGGCTCGTGACCTAAGGGTTGCGGGTTCGAGTCACGGCATGGCACTGTGTTGTATCTTTGAGCAGGATACTTTACTCCCGCTTGTTCCAGTCTACTCAGCTGTAAATGAGTACGTGGTTGGGCAGTGCTAGAATTGTAGAATGCTAGCTGTGAGCGCCGAAATTACAGCACCTGATGCATGTTCCCTAGGTTGTTGAAGTAAATATTGGGTGGTAGCAAAGGCCCTATAACCATGGATAATGATTTGTGAACCGCTTTGAGACGCCCCACGAACTAGGTTGTGACAAAGCGGAATATAACAACCTTGAATTATCATTATAATCAGAGTAAAAACTTGCGATTGAAATTTCGACGGATTGTTATATCAACATGGCATTCGTATGTATAGATGCATTCCGATACTGTAGGTGTTGATAACGTCAATACAGCCTTGTAAACCATCTTACAGGACTAAAACACACGAAGTTGGCAGTGTCTCACTCCATCAGATGTTATCTCGTAACATATGACAGGATGTCGAATCAGTATGATAGTCACATTAATGGAAATTGTGAAACAAAATTGCCATTAAACAACGATCAACAATTATTTTCAAACCCAAATAAGATGATAATGCAATAGTCGAAATATTGGACTAAGCAAAAGTGAATCTCTGAATTTTTCTCAAATTATAATGATGGCATTCACCAATGGGAGCTATCTATACAGGACACATTTAACAAAGGAACTGTGACTGTAAATAATGAAATAAAATACAGCAATAGTGACTTTCAGTAAAAAAGACTACTGACTGATATTAGTCTGAGTTGAGACTAACATCGACCAATATTGGTGAGACACCTGATCAGTAATAAGGTATAACTATGCAATATTATATTCTATATACGTCATATCTTCTTCCCTCAGAAAGATTTAACGTAATAATACTGTAGTAAAATATATAAAAATGAAAAAAAACACAACAATGAAAAACATATGCAGACCTTGTCATAGTTTAGATTAATGAATATCCTCTCTGTTATTTCATAGTAAAACAAGCTTGCTATATTTTGTCCATGTAAGTTGGATATACAATTAAAATATGAATATATATCAATTATCTCAACGCATCTGTATATGTGAATGCTAGATAGTGTAAATGTAAACTTAAGTAGTCAAGAGAAGTAACGATTTCAATTAACCTGTTCGGAAGGTATTATATGTTGTCTACAGTAAAACAATCCTACCGATTAACGTATGAGTAGGTTCATGAGGATTTGTGTGACCAGTAACTTGATACATGTACCTTTATTAACGTAATACACATGATAGCACCTATACAATTTGGTAACAGATTTATTTTCTCTAATGTCAAGTTATCAAAGTCATGCTGTTTTGTCCTTCTATGACTCATCAGTGGTGTTAGGGACCAGAAAGGTGGAAATCTATATTGTTACAATTAAACTAGTGTTGACACAGAAGGGAGGGTGTACAAACCCTATAATTGCATTTCAACTACTGTTTTATTTCATTTAATTACTAGTGAAATGTGCTATATTATTAAATTTGCAAAATATATATTTATGGTTCTCAAAGTTTAGTTGACCTTAGTGCAATTAAGGGCAATAACGTGCACTTACAGATAAAATGCTAGATTTATTATTAAACTCACACGAAAGCTAACTTCGTCTAGTTAAGGAGAAAATTTCATTACATGTAGTTACACAATACCCGAATCGTCTTTGTGTCGATGTCAACAGACAGGTTCCGGATCAGCAGAACCAATGACTGCATTTAAATAGAATATAAGTTTATGATTGGTTAAACAAATCCTGTTTACTTTCTTATCTGTATAATACACATATTTTTAAAGCTTGCAAATGACCTTCATATCATTTAAATTGAGTTAATGACGCAAACAAGACGTATTACCGACAAAAGCACTAGACCTTATACTTCCAGCACTGTTAGTGTGCGCGAGCAGTGAGCTCATTGCTTGAACACCCCTATCTTGTGCCAATTATCAAACACTTTGCAATAAATTATTTACCGTCAATAGTTACCTCCATTTTAAGAACACTGACAAATTATTCTCTAACGCAACAGCACATTACAGACAAATTTTACTGTTGACCTTTAGAGGGTTACTTGATCTACGATTTTGACCTTGATTGTACAGGCAGTAAACATTTTCAATAACAGTTAAACACTTGGTCATAAACCTAATTTAAATTAAGGAAATGTACATTGATATATCTGTACTGTTACTGTATGACCATATAATATAGATTGAACAGCTTTGAACAATGGTCAGCCTATGTGGAAATGAAAACGGAATAATGCATGCGAGTACCGATCAGTATCATTGTGCATACCTTCTTAAAATTTTGTCATTTGATTATTCAGTACATTACTGAAATGGTGAGTGAACCTATTGTAATACTGCATTAAGGTTAAATACTGTCTTTATAGAGTCGAATTCATGTCTGTTTCTCGTAAATGATGTCAATGCTTTACAATTTAAGTACATGAGTGTTACAAACTATCTATACTTTATTGAAAGACATTATTCAGTAGATAGTGATAAAACAAGGTACACCGATGAGTGTCGATATATGTAACCGTAATTTTCATTCACAATAATTATTCATAAACATCAGAGACATTAATATTTTTAGTTATTGGCTACTTTAAGTCATAATTCCAATTACATTTGTTGCCACCTGTGTATTATTTACATTGTATTTTGAGAGGGCTTACATATATTGAAAAGAAATATGTGACTGTACCCGAGGTGACTTGGTCCAACACAAAAAGGGACAAAAACTTATGTTTGATGTATTCACAAAGAAAGAAGGAAAAAGAAAGAGAAATATAGAAAGAAATAAGGGAAGAAAAAACAACAAAAGAATACCGAAGTACCAAGAAAGCCTCAATCCGAACTCAATATCGATAAAACTAGGGCATTATATGGACACCCTAGAATACACTTGAAACGAAAATAGGACCAGGCGTCCCGGAAGTGTAAGCGACTTCTGCTTCATCGATGAAACCCGCCATGTTCAATCAAGTGGAATCCAAGTTTGTGAGTCAAGGAGGAGAGAAAAAATTAAATAAAAGCCATAGTCTGATCTTAACCCGGAGTCAACTCATGAAGACGCTAAGAAATTTGAAAATTAAGTAACTAATTTGTACAATAGATGTTGATAATGTTTCCGTTTCATGTCAACCGAAAATCCTTGAAACTGAAGAAAGGCCCAGACCAACGTCAGAATAACGCGAGTAAAGTGATGTTACATCGGCGATATGGAAAAAGGGAGGTAACCAGGACAGTCCCCACATTTATCTTAATGACTACATTACAACCGAACTCGGTGTCATGATAGCCAGACCGTTTACATTACATTACTCGTTGTGTATTTAACTAAACACTAATACAGTAAAATACCCAAGATTTAATAACACGGACATGGTATCTACGTCATTCTACTTCCGGTTTATAACATCAATCACAACAAAAATAACATTCGACTTAGAAGATAGAGAGGAGAGTATGAGTAATACTTTACTGCAGGTGGAAATACACATAAATGGGTTTTTTATTTTACTTGCTGATCCTTGAGTTCTAATTATTGTGTTATTGAAGACACTACATATCGAACAGAATTTCAGATATAAAACACACACAAATCACCACCTGTTGGATATCCTTTATATATTACAATAAATTCACTAGAAATATAAAAGAATAAAAAATATTTCATAAACACATAACCTAAGGGTTGTTTTACATATAGAAAGTGAAAAATTGTAAAACAGTTCCTGTGCCTTTTTGTTTAATTATAATTATCAGTACAATTAAAACCCGTTATAATGCTACTTATTTAAAACTTATTGATACAGCCGATAATTCTTTTAAATTCCATTTCAGTTTAACCGTATCATTAATAATATTTTAACAATATTCCGAAACATTAGATTTAATATTTCATAACGAAAATAATTATCCAATCTTCTATATAAACTATACACGTTTAATAACCTTATTTTCTAAAGTAAGGTATGCCCTTTTAAGACAGAACCAGTTAATATTAACAAACTTCCCCTTTAAACAGATAAACTATCGGTGGCAGTAGATTATTACGACACATTACTGTTGTAAATAGACCACATAATTAAATGGGAACTCCGACGAGGTACATAGAGATTGTTTCTAGCAATACTGAAGGTTTAATGATATAATAAAAGCATAGCAAACCAACTGATCAGCCCTTGTTTAAAATGTATCTGAAAAAAATACACCCTTGCAATGACAAATAAAAAATCGTTATTATCTCGGGATTATTTAACCAATAATTGGTTAGGTTTAACTACCATAGCATTTGGTAAATACGCTAACGTATCAAACAACGAAATGGATTATAATAAAAAGTCGTCTTTATATTTTAAGTAACAATTTCAAGACAGTTCAATATATATATCAACATTGATTGTCGTACATGTATTATATATTAAAATTAATTATTAATAATAGTAACGTTACGCTATAAAATATCTTTTGGTATCTAAACAATTATTTATTTTACTTTGGTTATAACTAGTACTACAGACCCTGGACCGTTTTTCTTTACCAAAAGTGCGCTGCGTTTCCATCGCGTTTGCGTTGCGTTTCCGTTGCGTTTGCGTTGAGTTTCCGCTGCGTTTGGGTTGAGTTTGCGTTCCGTTTGCGTTCGTTTGGGATGCGTTTGCATTGACCGTTTGGTGTGCGTTTTAACTTAAGCGTTGAATGTGCGCTGAACATGCGTTTTGCTGGTTATGTAAGAAAACGATCGATGTGCAGGTTATTTTAAGAATATGTGAGTGCTGATTGTTTTTATATAAAAAATATGTGGATAATAAAGTTTGCAAATTAAAAACAAAATAAATAGACAAATAAAATAGATAAATACGTGAAATAATCGGTCGGAAGTTTAGCAATGACTTATATTTATATTCAAATATTTGGGCTGCGTCATGTGCTGATTGATGGATGCATGTCTATACACGTACCTTAATTGGCCAGTAAATTTTTAAGTAGAAAGTAATTGAGTAATTGGTTATTTGTATATTTTAAATATTTAATTTCCATTCTGATATCATTCTGTTCATATGAATATATGAATCAAATTACACTAAATCTACAAATACTTCCATCACTGATGGGCTGATGGTTTCGTAATGACACCAGGGTAGTCTGGATTGAAGATATATAATTAGTGCGTCTAAACGGCGAGTTTCATTTTATAAAATATTTGTAGTTTTATCTCTATGTGTGTATGGTTTTTCGTTAATTCAATTGTCTATATTGTGGGTTTTGTTTACGTCCAGGTCGAATTATGTAAGTCCTGTCACGGAATTAGATTGTTATCAAAGTCCGTGGTCCTGTGCTCGACACGCAATATGTATCAGGGGTGCTGCCTGCGAGGTTAGAGAGGTGCAAGGCCCCTGCCAACATTGACAATAAATTGACTTTGATTACGCCGTTGGCCTAGCAATTTTACTAGCTGTGTATTCGGTATTTCTTTAAGCTGAATTAAAAGGACATATTATTATTAATTTTTAATATTTGATAAAATGGTGATGAGTATTCATAAAAGAATTTAAAATATTGAACAGACTAATAAAGAACGTGTTTATGGTATTATCACGAATGGCAAAAACCGCCACAAATGAAAATAATATCAATAAATGATTAAATTGAATAAATAAAACAAATTAACTCATTAATTAAATGAAATAAAAATAATGAAATTAAATAAATAAATACAAATTAATTAATAAATCAATGAAATGAAATAAAAATATTGAAATAAATTAAATGAACATAATAACTTAAATAAAATATCTAAATAAATGCAGGAGGGTAAAGATGGTAAATTCGGGTAACATTTGTAGGTGACGTAGAAGGGTGTAGGTCGTAAAGGAAGTAAAGGTGATGTAGAAGGGTATAGGTGGTATAGGAGGTAAATGTGATGTACATATGCAGGAGGGTATAGGTGGTATAGGAAGTATATGTGATGTAGGGGGATATAGGTGGATATAGTTAATAAAGCTGATGTAGGATGGTATACGTGTTATAGGAAGTATTGGTGGTATTTCATTTCATCATATTTTATTGAGTAAACAATAGGATTGAACAGCAGGCTAGGCCTATATAAGTTCTCTCCTTTGGTTGACATGACAAAGACAAAGATGAATGAAATGGTTTGTAAGAAAATATTGATGCAAATCATATATAATAGGTAGCATAGACATATATATATATATAGCAGATGGTATAGGGGAGATAATTCCATGTATGTTTCAATTACATATAAATATTTAATTGATATTTTTAGCTATACAATGCTCATATTAAAA
The DNA here is from genome assembly GCF_002113885.1 of Mizuhopecten yessoensis. Lineage (NCBI taxonomy): Eukaryota > Metazoa > Mollusca > Bivalvia > Pectinida > Pectinidae > Mizuhopecten > Mizuhopecten yessoensis. The sequence continues at coordinate 1,613,820 of NW_018407883.1, read as the reverse complement.
AGTCAATCATAATTAATTAGTAATAGGAAAGCAATGCCCTAATGATATATTAAACAGAGAAATTGCTACAATTGTTTTTTTGTTTTTTGTTTTGCAAGTCATTAGTGCCCCCTGTTCATACCCTGCTGCTGTTGCATGAAGTAGTTAGAAGTATAGAACCATTTAGTATCAATATATATATCATTGGTAGGAGTGATAAAAAGTAAGGGATACAACAACATCAAAATATGAAAAAATAAAATGAGGCAATTCAGCTAGAAGATTTTGATAATGTAGTATATGTGTAAGATGTATTGCCAGTGTTCTATGTGTAAATCTTTCATCCCATCGAGTTTCAGACAAAAAGTCTCTAACGGCCTTTACCGTTCACATATCATCCACTCGAGAAGAATCCAGATTAAACCACAGAACACTAAGCATTCAAACTTAGCACATTTATGTTTTACTTTATTGCACCCATCAGTAAAAACAGCTTACAAAGCTTAATCCCTTAGGTGTATAATATTAAAACATCAATGTAAATATAACAATCAGTAGAATCACATAATGGTTTAAGGACAGTAATTTTATCATTTATGACTATATATAACAAAATTTATAGATTGTTTTAATTAGTTAAACAAGTCTTCTTGTGTTGTATATATATTTTAGAACACTATCAAGTATAGATTTATTTTCAGTATTGTTTAACACAGTGCTTCCATTAAGAAGTGTTTTAGTATCAAGATTAACCGGACACACTTCAAAAATCTCATTTATTAAAGTTTGTCTCTCATTAGTATACATTGGACATTGTGAAAGATAATGTGTAGCAGTTTCATAAGCATCACCACACAGACAAGATGGAGACTCTTTCAAGTGATCTTTGAATAGATCATAGTTCAGGTTACTCGCCTCATTTCTCAGTTGACATAGGATTATGTTATCCTTTCTGCTTTCACAATTTTTAAATACATCCGAGATATCATTATTACAACATATTTTATTATACACCTTGGCCTTAAATTTATTAAGAGTAGGGGAATGTACTATATCATTTTCAAGTCCATTGAACTTGTTGCACATTACTGGGAAGAAGCTTTTAGCATAGGATTCTGTACGACATAGTGGTGGGTTAAACATTCTTACATTTCTTAGAGTATACCTATCATTTTCTGGGTTATGAGTAAGAGGATCAATTATGTCATGGAGGTATGTGGGTGATAAATTGTTAGTTATTTTATACATCTGAGTTAGCTTATGGTTCATCCTTCGATCAGACAGGGATTCCCAACCTAGTTCTTTATATAGAGTTTGGTGTGATGTACCTTTCCTTAGACCTGTGATAATCCTTGCAGCTTCTAGTTGTACAGATTCTAATAAATTTTTAAGATTGTCAGAGCAGTTGTCCCAGACAATATCTGCATATTCAAGCACTGGGCGGATAAATGTTGTATATATTTTGCATAGTGATTTCCTATCAATCTTATATTTCAGATACCTAAGTATTGTTATTCTTTTACTAGCCTTTTCATATATTAATTGAACATGGGTAGACCAAGTGCCATCTTCAGAAAAAGTTAATCCAAGATGTTTGTGATCATGGGCATTATCTACACAAGTATTAGAGAAATTAATTAGAGGATGGATAGGTTCTTTTTTTCTAGAAAAAATTAATGATTTGGTTTTAGAGGGGTTAAATTTAATGTCCCATGTACTAGCCCAGTTGTTAATTCTATCTAGGTCTTGGTTAAGATAATCTGCTGCTAGTTGTGGGTTTTCGTCTACGATGACATATAATGATGTATCGTCTGCAAACAGCTTAATGTTACTCTGGACTATATCAGTGATGTCATTAATGTATAATAGAAATAAAAAAGGACCGAGAACTGATCCCTGAGGAACACCGGCATTAACAACCCTAAAAGTAGAAAAATGACCTTCAGATAGAACTCTCTGCTTTCTATCTTCAAGATAATTCTCAAACCAGTTAAAAACATTGCCCGATATACCATATGCTTTTAGTTTATGTAGTAACCCTTTGTGCCAAACTCTATCAAAGGCCTTGCTGATGTCGCAGAATACAAACCTTAGTTCTTTCCCTTTATCCAGGTTGCTAATTATGGTGTGGTATATAGAGAGAAGTTGGTTTACTGTTGAATCACCTGGTTTAAAACCTGATTGGTCCTTGGAAAGTATATTATTAGTTGTTAAATAGTTATATAAATATTTGAATATAATTTTTTCTAGGATTTTACTAAAACATGATGTTACAGATATTGGTCGATAATTGGAATAATTATTTTTTAAACCATTCCCTTTGTATACAGCACTAACATTAGCCATCTTCCATGGCCCAGGTATGCACCCGTTAGATATAGTTTTGTTAAATAAAATTGTAAGTGGGAGTATTAAGGAAGGTTTTAACTTTTTTATGACTTTAGGTAATATGCCATCAGGTCCTGCTGGTTTATTTTCATTTAATATAGTAATTTGATCATCAACATCTTGCTCAGAGATTATTATGTTTTCTAACTTTGATAGAGTGGAAATATCTAATACTGGAGGTTCAGCAAGTGTATCTGATGTTGTGGCTATAGAAGTAAAATAGTCATTAAGGGCTTCAGCTTTATCAGTTGGATGTTGAATCAGTGTATTATTAACATTCAATGGTGGAATCGGTTCAGTTTTATTGTTAAAATTAGTTATGGATTTAGCAATTTTCCACCATTTATTAGGGGGCAAAGATTTAGTACTTAGAGACTTTTGAAGTTTATCAAGATAATAATGTTTTGCATCTCTTACCTGATTAATAACAGCATTCCTTATTTGCTTATATTTATTCCAATGCTCTATTTTGTCAGTATGTCTGGCTTTCTTATGTATCCTATTTCTTTGTCTCATCTTTAGCCTAATATTGGTATTCATCCATGGCTTGTCATCAGGTCGGATTGTAATAGTTTTACTAGGAATATATTTTGTCATCAGGTCAGTAATAGATTTAGTTAAAAACATACTAAATTCTTGGGTATCCATATCAGCAGCAATTAAGTTCCAGTCAATAACATTTAGTTCGTCATTCATAATATTATAGTCAGTATTGTTATACATCCATACAGTCTTTTTGTATGCTTTATGTTTGAAGATAGCATAACAAACTTCCATATATATAGGGGAGTGGTCACTACAGAAAGCAGGGTCAACATGAGTATTTTTCACTATGGAAGGATTATTTGTAAAGACAACATCTATAGAGGTTGCACTATCAGGTGTCACTCTAGTAGGTTTATTAATAATACTTTTTAGGTTGAATTTAGTTAAGAGTCTAGATAAGTGAGAAGTGGGTGGGGTTCTTAGCATATCAACATTTAAGTCACCAGTAATTAGTATATCCATGGAAGTTTCACTAGCTTTATCAAGGATTTGTTCAAATTTACTCCAGTATTCTATATTAGAATCAGGTCTATATATACATCCAAGCAGAAATTTATGATTTTGGATTAAGACTTCTATCCAAATCATTTCTATATGTTCATTTTCAAGATCATGTCTACGTTTAGTAAGAATATTGTTTTTATGATAGATAATAACACCACCACCATGCCCTGTTGTCCTATCTTTTCTATGAATTTCATCTGAGAATGACTCTAATTTAATATCAGAATTTGGGATTAGAGGGTTAAGGTGTGATTCAGTTATACATATTATGTCACTATCATGTAGTTGTGCTTCAATAACATCTATTTTATTTCTTATGGATCTAACATTAAGATGAACTATTTCTACATTCTGGAGTGGACCTGGATTCAGTTCAACATCCATACATTTAATCAGCAGTGTTTGCAGAAGTATTTGTAGATATGAGTTATTGTTGAATATTTTAGAATAAATGTATATAAATTGAATAGAAATACTGCATGGCCAAGTCATATGCCCTCGTAAGATGGATGTCCTATTCACAACAGATGAAAAAAGAATTTTAACCATTATCGTAAACAGTCAGTTTAGTGGGACATCCACGCTTAATAAGGGTTCGGGCAATACAACTAGCAGCAAAGCATGAGCATGGGCAGGGACTTGCAATGTATAGATCGTTGCTTAAACATATAATAGCATCAATATTAACAACAAACACAACAAACAAACTAAAATACAAATACATAAGAGGCATAATTCACACTTACAAGTTACATGCATCGTGGAATCAACCGCTTTGAAAAATATATATATAATCATATTTACAAAACGCTTGTACAGCTTAGTATGTGTGCAATTAAACACAAGCACTTGAGTGAACACGAATACGGTACGCTTACTATTAGATGGTCTGGGCGATAGCTAATTATATGTTCCTAGACGGACATCCTCAGGTTCAAAATATGCCAAAGTGCATCAAGGTAAAAACCAAACCGGTACAGCACTTAAATTACAGGGAATTAACAGTATGGTACTAGACACGTGTTGACATGTAGTCCACATGGATTATACATTTGGAACACTATTGCCTAAACATTACAGGTACGTGAAATAGTAGATAAGTATAAGGTCAGAGTAGGTTGACAAGATAATACAGAATTAAACAATGGTATTGAGATAGTAGCACTGGGTTATTATTGTGATTTTACCGTATTATGTGAACTGTATATGCTAGACACTATCCACTACGTATACTGGCCATGAATGTTCACCAAGCAAGCAAAAAAAATAAAAAAAAAAAAAAAAAAAAAAAATAGAAAATATGGATCTATAAAAATATATATAATTCAATTAATGTTTTGACAGGTTATACTAGCTCAAACACAATAAAATTATTTAATGTACATCATTACACAGCAAATAGTTGTTGTACATGTATTACTAAAGGTTACAGGTTGATTTTTCTTGTAAACTAGATTTCACAACCATGAATACAAACAGTAAATTGAGTAGATATTGATAATGGTCCAGTTGTACTGGACGCAAACTTGATATACATGTAGATATAGAAAACAATTATATGCATCTGGCTGTATAGACTATATAGAAATATACTTTTGGTGACTAATAGGTGTGGTAGCATAAATTTAGAGAAGCAGATCAATCATCATATTGATAGTAAGAAGTACAATAGTGATAAATGCTATTTGTTGAGCCATACACTTGTATATATATAGATCACATGTATTTCATGTACAGATAGGTAGACAGATACATTTTTACACAGAGAGACTTGGGGCATGTCAAAAAGCTACTTACATGTAGATAATAAGTATATGTCTATTTGATGCAGCACATGTTGAATAACAATAACAATCAACAATATTCACCCGTAACAGGCTATGTACACATACTGATATATGGCAAGGTTAATTACTTGGGCCCATCATGTATATATATAGGCACGTGTAAACACAAGGGTGCACATGTATATTTTGATACTATAATTATTGTGTACTAAATCCAGAGATTGTCGAAAATCGATTTTTGTTATTGTCTTTCATCACCGATTGACTTGACGGTTTGTTGTTCTGTTTGGGGGTCGAAGTATCCAGTGGCTTGAGGGGGGCAACATGTTTAGTGTTAGAGCTAGCAGCACTCAGTCGCGCGGAGCTGGAAGTAGTCGCGCCGATATGCGTAGACTTTTTGGGAGGAGGGTCGGGGTAGTTGGACATCTCTGATAGTTTGGTGAACTTGAAGCCTTTGCCTTTGGTGTCTCGCACGATAATACGGCCATCACGGGTGTATGCACGGTCAAAAGCACCAATACTTTTGAGATGTCGGGCCTTGGCAAATACAGCTGCACGCTGCTTGGTTAGTGCTTCATTAACATAGAATGGCGGTGGGACTGATGATGAAATGGATTCGGATGAGTCAGATTCCCTCCTTAAACCGAACACGGCAGATCTTGCCTGGTATATCTCCGCTCGCGTGCGGTACGATATAAATCGCACGATGATGTCGCGTGCAGGGCGATCAGCGGAATAGGGCCCAGCTGGTACCCTGTGGGATCTACTAATGTCTTCCTTGGTCACCATTACACCCAATGAGTCGTTACATGCGCTCACAATTAAATCATCGGTATCTTCACCGCTACTTTCAGATATACCTCGAAATTTGAGACATGTTCTTCTAGAGTATTGTTCCGCGTCGTCTACTCGTTCCTCAAGGGCAGCTATTTTAGCAGCCATGTCCGATATACCAAGTTGCGCCATCAGCGCACTCTTAAAAAGTTTTGAGTCCATTAATTGGGTAACAACCTCCTGAATGACAGCGGGGTCGTCAATGGATTGGATCGCCTCGACACCTTTACGAATCTTATTGGATAACACCGTAGCCATGATAACAATCTTGTAGATAGAGAAAATATATAATAATTGTTCGTCAAGATTCAAGATGGCGACCAACAATGTACACGATGGCCAGACAAAAAAACATCTATAAAGTCTCCAGAGCACACATTGGACAAAAAACCACTCAGATATCATATGCATTTTTGTCTATAGATGGTACATGAAAGTCAAAGTATTGGAATGCACATACTCTTAGCCATTGATGGCGGTGATTCCACTTCGGATAAGGTCAGACCATTTTAACACGTCCTGGTCAGTCAACCGGATGTCTGGTCAACTGACGTATAGGTGGTATACGAAGTATAGATGACGTATGAGGGTATAGGTGGGTAAGGAAGTATAGGTGATGTAGGAGGGTATAGGTGGCATAGGAAGTAAAGGTGACGTAGGAAGGTATAGAAAGTAAGGTGACGTAGGAATGTATAGAAAGTAAAGGTGACGTATGATGGTGTAGATGGTGTAGGAGGGTATATGTGATGTAAGAGAGGGTATAGATGATGTAAGAGGGTATATGGGGTATAGGAGGTAAAGGTGGCGTAGGAAGGTATAGGAAGTATAGGTGATGTAGGAGGGTATTTATGATGTAGGAGGGTATATATGATGTAGGAGGGTACATGTGGTATAGCAACTAAAGGTGATGTAGGAGGATATCGTTATTTAAGGTGATGTATGAGGGCATATGTGGTTATAGGAAGGATATGTGATATAGGAGGGTATAGGTGGTATAGGAAGTAATGGTGAAGTAGAAGGGTTATGGTGGTATAGTAGGTAAATGTGATGTAGGATGGTATAGGTTGTTTAGGAAGTACGGGTGATGCAGGAGGGTATAGGTGCGTAAGAGGGTATAGATAATGTAGGATGGTATAGGACGTATAGGTGATGTAGGAGGACATAGTTATTTAAGGTGATGAAGGAGGGTATAGGTGGTATAGGACGTATAGGTGACATAGGACGGTATAGGTGGAATAGGAAGTAAATGTGATGCAGGAGGGCAAAGGGGGTAAAGGAAGTAAAGATGATGTAGGAGGGCAAAGAGGGTATATGACGTATAAGTGGTGTAGGAGGGTATAGGTGGTATATGTATGCATTTATATGTCATGTAAATGTATTCAAGGATCAATCAAATATCGTTACCTGTGTCTTACTGCCAATAATGCTGCATGCATCTTCAACTGCCTATAAAGTGAGGTGTATGTTTATATTTTTTCTTATCAATTAATATTTTTGTGTAAATGTATCTAGATTTAACAAACCAACACAAACTTTCTCCAATACCATGGACTAGTCTCTGCTATCAACGCTGTTTAAGAAAATATGATTTCCTGATACAAAGACCTTCCCAGCCTATTACACCTCTCTTGTTTGATATGTTTTTTAAAAGTAAATTGATAATTGCATCCATTTGACGAGTTTCAGCTAACAACTGTGAAAAACAGAACATTTATATTGCATGGAATGAAAACGTGACTGCATCGTTATAGCTAGTTTCACCAGATATGTTTTAAAGCTCTTTAAGAATCGAAGCATATAGATGTCATTCAAATTTCTTGCAAACTACAGCCATAACAACCACATTAAGAAGAAAATATTTGACAATTATCATATCAGATCTTATTCTCGTCACTTAAAGTTAAAACATGCTTTTGATGCGACAAGAGTGTATTTTTATGGGTATGATAAATTTGAGAACATGAAAGTCATAGTAAGATTTACCAGATATGTTTTAAAACTCTTTAAACATCGAAGCATACAGATGTCATACAGATTTCTTGCAAACTACAGTCATAACAACCACATTAAGAAGAAAATAGTTGACAATTACCGTATTATATCTTATTTTCGTTCTATTGATGCAACAAGAGTGTATATTTAAGCATGATAAATTTGAGAACATAAAAATTTGTTTACTTTCAAAATCTCCATATAGATTTAGGTTTATATAATATATACATCTCTGGTTTGAATGATTACACAAATAGGTTTACTACTTTGACAAAATATTTAAATGTGTACGATAAATATGAACAAGAGTTACATACAGTACGCGTCAGGTGATTAGGTACTCTGTCTCCCGCCGAGCGACACATTTTAATCCCTGTGATCCTTGTTCCTTTTATTGTCCTACTCATATCAAATGCTCAGACGACCTGACGTCTTGCTCACCAAATTTGCAGCGGCCATTTTTGAAAAGTTATCCACAAAAAGAGGCGGTCCGGAGTTGTTCTAAATAAGAAAAATAAATTATATTTTCGGTCCAGATCAGTACGGTTTGTTGATAAGTCACCCCCTGTTATTGCATAACATGCACATTTAATCCTCCGTTTTATATAAACAATTTTTAAGTGACGATTGAATTTCTGTCATTTTTCATTCTTTTATATATGTCTGTTTCACTCACACATGTTTCCAAAAACAGAAATGGTAGTTAGTTTATAGATGATTATTTTTTACAATGATAATGATGAAATGAGTTCCTCCTGAGGAGGCAAACAGTGTGTTGGATGCTATCTAAATGAATATGTGTTTTTATGAACTCCTTTGCCATTCACATCACTTTCTCTACCAGTACTCATCCACCTCTCATGTATATACTTTTTTACAATGGCTAAACTAGTGATTTATCCTGGTATGGAGGGAGAAGTGAATGGCAAATTACTTTGTATTCGTGTCTCTGGTGTTTCACTGAACTCGTCTTTTATCAATTTTCATTTTCATTTACTACTACTCTACATATTATTGGTATGTGGTGATATTCATCCGAACCCTGGACCGTGTCCACAAGAAAACACTAACATCCGTCTTAATAATATATCTGTCTGTCATATCAATATCTGTTCTTTAAGGAACAAAACCCACATTCTTGATGCAGAATTTTCTGAATATGATATTCTTTGTGTTACCGAAACCCATCTTAATAATTCCATCTCTGACAGCGATATCTCTCTCGAAAATTTTGGTAATGTTTTTAGAAAGGATAGGACTAATAATGGTGGAGGCGGGGTACTTATTTATACTAAAAATAACATAAATATTAAACGTAGAGTTGATTTAGAATCAGATGATCTTGAACTAATATGGATTGAAGTAACCACTAATAATAAACCCATTCTTCTTGGTTGTACATACAGACCCCCTAACTCTCTCGTAGGCTTTTGGGATAGACTTGACAACAATTTTGACAGTATTGTTGATCTGCAAAAAGAAGTTGTCCTGGTAGGAGATATAAATGTTAACATGTTAAATCTTAATCCAAACTCTCATTTTCATCGACTATTATTAAAATATGGTTTTGAAAATACTGTCTCTGAACCTACCAGGATTACTCATTTATCTTCAACATCACTTGATATCATAATAACTAATAACATAAAAATTTGTAACTAACAGCACAGTCCATCCTCCTTCCTGCAGTGATCACTGTCCTGTCAGTGCTGACCTAAACTTCAAACCCTTAAAAAAACGTGCATACAAGAAAACATTACTTTACTTTAATAATACTGACTTTGACGGAGCCAATACTTATCTAAACTCAATTGACTGGGATGTTGAACTTTTTCTTTCTGACAAAATCCTATCTGCCTTAGATCAATTTGTTCCCCATAAAACTGTAATTATTAGGCCTAACGATAACATTTGGATGACTAATGACATAAGACTGAAAATAAGACAACGAAATCGTCAGCATTCTAAATCCAAATTATACAATACTCCAGCCTCCTGGAACAAATTTAGAACTATTCGGAATGAAGTAATTTTATTAATACGTGAGGCCAAAGGAAAAAATATCTTTCAAAATTACAATCTTCTCTAATAGCCAAATCCATACCCCCGAGGAAATGGTGGCGTGTTGCAAAATCTGTTATGAATCTTAAAAATAAATGAGAAATTGACTCTCCTTTGCTTATTCAAAATACTCAAAATACATCCCGTCGACAAAGCTGAATCTTTTAACGATTATTTTTCATCAATATCTGAAACCGGAAAGAATGCTGATGATTTGCCAACCGACTGTAACCGGCCAGAGCACAGCTTCTCGACATTTGACATTACAGAACAGGACATCATTGACCAGTTTCAACAACTCAATACTAATAAACCCCAAGGCCATGATTCCATCCCTCAAAAATTTATTAAAGGGGTATCTCAATCTATAATAAGACCTCTGTTACTAATCTTTAATAAATTTATTTCCTCCGGTATTCTCACTTCTGCATTGAAAAATGCTCATGTTACATTCGTGTACAAGTGCAAGGGTGCAAGAAGTAACCCATCTAATTATAGACCAATCTCTGTTACTTCTATTTTTAGTAAACTTCTTGAAAAAAAATGTTTTTAAATATATGTTTAATTTTCTCTCAAGATATAATATTGTTTCTAAGAATCAATCGGAGTTTCTACCTAAAGATTCAACTGTCTACCAATTATTAGTTATATATGATGCAATTGTAAAGCACTTGGATAAAGGTAAAGAAGCTAGAATGATATTTTGTGACATCAGCAAAGTTTTCGACAGGGTCTGGCATGATGGTTTAATTTTCAAATTAAAAAAAAATATGGGTTTTGCGATAATATTTCGAAATGGTTTTCTTCGTATTTAATTGATAGGAGACAGAGGGTGGTCTTTGATGGATTTAAATCTAACTGGAAAACGTTTAAGGCGGGGTACCACAGGGGTCAGTTTTTGGCCCATTTTTAATTTACCTTACATAAATGATATCGGAGAAAACTTACTCTCTAATGTCAAGCTTTTCGCTGACGACACATCTTTATATGCATTGAAAGAGGGAAACAGACAGGAAGCTGCTGACATACTAAATGAAGACTTACGTAAAATCTCTATCTGGGCTGATAAATGGGGTATCATCTTCAATCCGAATTAAACGAAGGCTCTACTTTTCTTNGCAGCACGCATTATTTCTGGTTGAAGACGAGGAACGAGCCATAACATTTTATATAGGGAGACTGGCTTTGTTAAACTTAGTAAAAGAAGACATTTACATCAAAATATTGCATTTTTTAAATTCTTTAATAACAATTGTCCATCTCATGTCTCAGACTTGATACTGCCCTTTCTTAATAACTTTGAACATTACAACTTTCGACACAATAGGTTATTTGACAATCCAGTACCAAGAACGCATTTATATAACTCTAGTTATTTTCCAAAACTGATGTCAGAATGGAACAATCCAGCCTGTCTGTTTCCCACTATGACATCTCTTGGAGCTCTGAAAAAGGAATGTTAACGTTCATCCCATATGGATGATGTTCACCCAATATGTAGTAACATTTGTAAATATCACGGTGATAGAAAAATTAACATCACATTATGTCAGTTAAGAAATTCTGCAAGTAATTTAAATTCAGATTTATTTAATGCACATCTAAATGATAGCCCTGCTTGTATATGTGGCTCCCCCTCCGAAGATCGTGATCATTTTTTCCTGCACTGTCCTTTTTATACTAACCAACGACTAATATTACTTAACTCTCTGTCAACGATGAGTGATGCTATTCCACTCAATACCCAAACTTTTATTTATGGTTTCCATCACGAGACGTAAATATGAATATAAATGTTGTGGAGACGGTTCAGAATTACATTAGAGACACTAGACGTTTTTATTAGATTCTCAAATAACTTTGTAAAATAATCTCTTTTATAACAATTGTGATATTTGAAATATCTATTGTCAAATCAAATTCAAAGTACAAATAATCTCTTGTTTTAATACTTAAAGAAACACCTGTAAAAGTAGCATTTATATGATATGTATATACTGTTATGTTTTGTAAGGAGAGGGCTGATATAGGCTATGCCTGTTGCCCAATTCCTTTTGTACATAAGATCAGTACAATAAAATATTCTGAAATGAAATATGTGTTTTTTACATAAGTGGTTAATCTAGTAACTGTAAATAATATACCACTAGAGTCACATAAAAAAAGGTTCGTACCTTTGGCGTAAGGACTACAACACAGAAGAGATCACTTCCAAAAACTACCCCGGCCACCCCCTTTTAAAATCCTTTAACCAGAGACATATATACTATACTATAGTGTATGTACTGCATATATACTGTTTTTTTACGCCTTTGTTTTAACCGCCCAATGTTTATTTTTTAAAACAAAACTTTTTTAATCAAGGTGTTTGATCAGAGTCGTATACGTTTCTGGTCTGACGTGCTGCCAAAAAAATACCCGGTAAATAATATATTTTTTGTTATTAAATTGATGTTTAGAAAAATTTGATGAACACCTATATACAACACCAAACAATTGATTAAAAAACAATTGATCTAAATTGATCAAATTAACGTAGGCGCACCAAGAGTATATAATATATACATTTCTGGCGCACCGCACCCCTTTCTTTACAATATGCAGATATATACGATTGGATTTGACAAAAAATATGCACCGGTACAATAATTAATACTCAAAATGAGCAGCAACCCATGTTTTTTTCACTCCCAGTCGTAAAACGTTTTTATTCTGTATGCAATCCAAGGAATTAAGCACACACCACTTCTAAGAATATTACAGAGGGAGAACCTGTCTGTTCAAGTCTCACACAGATTAGTAATTTATCAATGAAACACCTGATCAGATATATAGCATGATCCAGCATTAATTGCCTCGTTTCTGATTTTCATCTGTCGCGTGATCCAGTTGTACTGATTGTGGTTTGAATATAATGTGACTCTGTGACAGCACTTACGCATTTCATTTATTAATATCTTTCTTGAAATTGATCATTATACCAGAGACGTAATATATTGATATATACGTCTCTACGTTAATTTGACTATTTTTCCACGTTATCTCACCTGAGGACATTGTTGTTAAATTGAAAATTTGAAGACACATAATCTACACCAATCTACATACTAACTTCAGGACCCCCCTTGCCCATCTGATGACATCCCTATGATGTCATACCTGTACACAGGTATATAGGTGTATCGTGGGCCTCCTGCTGTCGGTACAGGTGTTTAGTGTTGTTTACCTGTACACAAATTTCAAACCCTAGTATGCTAAGGGAGCGGATCGAGATGACTTTCATAATTTAACCTAGATGTTAAATTAAAACGTGTGTAGGCTACATGTATAGGGAGAAACAAACAAAAATAATCTCATAATTCAATGATATTTTCGAGATAAATAAAATTCTGGAATTAGATTATAAAAGTCCGTGATCTAGTTTAGCATCGCAAGTGTGACGTGTAAGAGGGTTCGTTACCAGGTCACTGCCTGGGATTTGAGATATCTACACCGTCCCCTTAGTACAATATATATATGTATCGGATTTACTACAACTACATGCCTCCCGGGCATGCTAAAGCAACATGAAGATATTTACAGTGGTTATTTGACCATAACGTATCGTTAACCATACATATGTAAAGGCGCAGCTGCACACACTGCTGTCAACAGTGTTGTTAGTACCGCGGTGGCGGCTCAGCTCACCTGTATTTATACCCTCTGTAACTCACGTGATCGGATCCATCTGTATCTCCATCACGTTTTACGTGGATGTAATTGTAGCAAGACTCTTTCCGCCTGGATCTACTTTCGCTTTCCATTACACAAGCATAGGTACTGTATTGTATCGATCAAATGTTTGAAATGTCGACCTAACATACGGAAGACACAATGTCGTCGATTTGTCATTAAACGGTGATACTAAAAATCTTGACATTTAAAAACAACAGACACCAACGTTGAAATTATTTTGTAAACATTTTTACTGATATATTTCCGTATTTTTGGACCGTAGAGGTACCACAGTATATAACTTTTTCCAATATAAATATTCCGGCACAGAAACTGGTTACACCGTAGTGCTTTTCAATGACGACATGATTGGATAAGTTCTCACTGTAGAGCAGAAACATATAAAGTATATACGGGTCTGTGTAGAGTAAAAAAAATAATGAGTACAAACTGACTTTCCAGCTAAAATCAAGAAATATCTTTGATCGATAACATTGAGACTATTTCTGTTTAATTTCCCTCAAACTCGTTCATTTGAAAAAAAAAAACCATCAGTGCTCAGGTCGGGCCATGCAATGCTACCAGTCTATGTTACCCTATTCAGAGTTGTCAGTTTGGTTTCAATTAAACTCACTGTCTGGAAATTCTTGCAAATTTTATATGGCTGGATACCATATACATAATGTTAACTTCAGCATAATCTGAATCCTCAAAACTTAAAAAATATTAATTCGCAATCTGACGCTATATGACCATAGCTGTTCTTGTTAATCGCCTATTCCTTCGATGGTGACCGCTACAGACGTTGGACTTGTGACGTCACAGCCGATAGGAGCCAAATCACCACAAGTCACGATCATGCCAAATAGGAGTAGAAGGACAGGTGAAAATCGTACAATTAACACGTCAATATCTCGGTATGACCGATTTTTATGCGGTTTTCGACATTTTTGTTTTAATAATACGCGAGCGCTGTATAGGTAAATACAGGTCAGAGTAGGGGTAAAAAAACGACACGCTTCCGCGAGTAAGTACATCTAAATTGAAGTCCGTTATTGGTCTACTATGAACGGCGTTTTAGGAGCGTGTTTAATTAAACTGTTTGTGTGCGTTTGCGTTGAATTTCCGTTGCGTTTGCGTTGCATTTCCGTTGCGTTTGCGTTGCATTTCCGTTGCGTTTCCGTCGCGTTTGCGTTCCGTTTGCGTTGCGTTTGCGTTTAAACGGACAAGAAAAACGGTCCAGGGTCTGTAGCATACATCACAAAAGCGTACGTGACATTGAAATAGTAACGTATTTGTAAAACAGTGCTAACTGGAAAGAAGAGTTAAACGACTAACAGTTCTTGTATCGACTTATAGTAATCACCCTTGTATCTTAAAGACAGCATGCCAAATACATATTTTAATTCGAGATGCTTTCCTTGAAAAGATATGATATTCAATTTTTATTTTTCGATTATACAAACACTGTAAAAGTATAGTAACAGCAATTGATCGGTCTCGAATTCAATCGCGGTAACTTTTTTTTTCTTCTGTTTTTGTTTATTTATTTATTTCTGTAATACTCGAACGAAATGGGTTCCATGTATTTCAGCCTGATTTTACTTTTGATAACCTAACGTCATCTCGCTCTACTGTGACGGAAATGATAGACAATGTCTTTATGGTGTAAAGTGCGTCTAACATCAAGCCGTTAATTTCACTTCAACAAATGGTATCAAAATGGGTTGAACTATCAAATAGATTCAATAACAGAAAAGCATATACCAATTCTCTTTCAAGCCTTTCACAGTCGGATTTGAAGACAAAATGTATCTCATAATAGCTAAAAAAAATTTAGAACGAAATGCTATATGTGTTGGTTAATGCATTATCGAGATCATTAATTTTTGTTCGTGAAACAAAACATAC
Organism: Mizuhopecten yessoensis; assembly: GCF_002113885.1. Classification (NCBI taxonomy): domain Eukaryota; kingdom Metazoa; phylum Mollusca; class Bivalvia; order Pectinida; family Pectinidae; genus Mizuhopecten; species Mizuhopecten yessoensis. The sequence continues at coordinate 1,598,104 of NW_018407883.1, read as the reverse complement.
AGCGAACTATTCATCTAGACTTTTTTTCAGAATGGTTACTCGATGTTCTTTAACTTATAAGTTTTTATTCAAATCATTGCTTCAAAAGGAGACTCACCTGCCCATACTGAGCATTGTATTGCTCTGCTGATCTCACATTTGTATCATAACGCTGGTGCTGTGCAAATTGTGAATTTTGGTGGAAGTTCAACCTGCCCACACCTTGACCTATTTAGCTGTTTATAACTTTACAGCTCATTGACAAACTGCGAATAATGTTTTATTTGGGCAACGACATAAATGTTGTATTGCATTGAAATCAACCTAAAGTTGCTATTTACCTGTGTTGTTCGTTTGATTTAATTTTTTCCTTTTGAAGACTACACGTACTTTGACTATTGCAATTATAGATAATCTTAATCACAATCAAGCTGCGACCTGGAACATTAATGTCATTCGTGACCTTGTCGTACATTTACCTGCGTTCGTCTGTTGTTGCGTATTTATTGGCCGCGCTAGACTGGTATCTAAGATATAAAGCAATGTTGATATGTGAGACAAGTATAAAACGTTGATGTTACTAGGTATGTTACCGTATTTCAGTGTTTCATTGAAACATGGCTTCTCTGTGGCTGTTCGTAATAGTAGGGATCATTTCTAAAGTTATAGCTCAAGATCAAATTCTAACACCGCAAATGCTGGAAATATGTACCAAACTGACACAGCGTATTGCCGAGGACAGTAAAACAATCACTGAATTGAGAAAACAGAATCTGGAGTTACAAAGAAAAGTTAATATAATGTGGACGTTTTACAGCCAGGATTTGAATAATGAGACCGTTACCGAATCTAAGGAATCTACTGATGAAACAACAACACGACTTACAGACCAGCTGAGTCAGACAGGACCGGGTGATACCATGGCGCGTGCCAAACGAGTCGGTATGCTATGAGTAATATCCCAGTTAAATTGGTGGTTTTTTTTGTCCAACGAGGAATGTTTCAGGCCACTTTCGGGTTCTTCATGACAAACTTTACTCGTTATTAATTTGTAATTAACCAGAACTCCTCTAAATATAATCGCATTGTTTACCTTTTGTTTTTGCTATGTTTTTTTTTGTTTTTTTTTTTTTTTCTGCCATGATTTTGTGGAGTCTAAATCTTTTGATTGGTAGCAGATGTGTTAATAGTCTTTAAGGTTTGTTGTAGGTCAAGGTCTAAAGGTGTGATTGCAACATTTTCAAGTAGATATTCTTTGGGGCTAACTTTTTCTCATGACATGTTAATACAAAAACAAGTCGAATACAAATCCTTGCTGTTGGGTCAAAGGTCACCAAATTTTCAACTTTTTAATTTTAAGTTTTTTTTTTTTTTTTTTTTTTTTTTTTTTTTTTTGGTTGATGGGGAATCTATTCCCATGAATTTGATGTTTTCAGTTTATCTGTAACATGTACCGTTAACATCCTACGCCAATTTTGAATATTTCCTGTGATCAATATGCTAAAACCTATTTTTCTCCAATGTTAATGATGTCAAATTCATTTAAACTGTTATGAAGGTTTTCCAAGTTGTCCTATTTGTTGTCTTTTTGACTTCATTGAGAAAACAAAATGGCCGTCATGACGTCATACCCGTGTTAACCTTAATTGTAATGATTCATTAATGGCTGAAGCTATAAAGTGCAACTTTGGAAATAATTTATAGACTAACAAAACAAACGTTTTCCTCAGGAAACATTTTGTGTCAAAGGTCACCTTTCGGTTTTCGGCAGGGGTCAATGTTCAACTGCACTATATTGGGTAACAAACTTTAAAATCTTCTTTTCAAGTTCTACGAAGTCTAGAGTATTGCTATTTAATCTGTAGGATGCTAAGATGTTTGGCTATCAGTTTAAAAAAAAAAAGGTTGACCTTGATAAGCTCCAAAGGTCAGAAAGGTCATATATGTATAAATATTCAATCCACTTTTTCTGAATAACCAATTATTTCAGGGTAACGTTTTTTGGCAAGAAGCATGCTTAAATGAAGGGCTTTAAAGTTTGTGAAAACAGATTATGTTGAACAATCTTTTTCTATGTTACCAAGAAGCAAATAGTAATATTTTTAACGCAGAATCATAGTGAAAAGATGGGTTGTAGGTCATAGGGGTCGAAAGTGTTGTTCTTATCATGAGGGCTTTTCACCATAAGATCCGTGCGATTTTGGCGTCCTCATCTTCTGATTGGTAGCAGACATGTTCAAAGTCTGTTAGGTATATTGTAGAAACATGATTTTAGGATGTTATCGCAACATTTTCAAGTACGGCAAAAATTCAATATGGCTGCCGTGACGTCATATGTCAAAATCTTAAAACCGACATAACTGAAAAAACGTTGATTATACAGCATACATGCAGGTATTCCATTTGCATATATTGCTTGAGGCTAACTTTTCCTCGTTACATGTTATTAGAACAAAAACGTCAAATGAAAATCCTCCTTGTTGGGTCAAAAGTCATCCGTTTTTCAACCATTTCATTCTAAATATTGTATAAAATGTTTTTTTGCACTCGATGTGGAAGTCCATCCCAATGAATCAGCTGTCTTCAGTTTTTCTGTTACGTTTACCGTTATCGTCCTACAAATGTACGTTATTTTGAATATTTCCTTTGATCTCAAAATCTCACTGCCGAGAAACGTTCTTAACTTGAGCAAGGCCAATACACGCTGGTTATACTACATCAATAATACGCACTCTCAATCTTAAATATATGAATAGTTTACACTTTCAGTTCATCACCATGATATAGATAGTTGAAGGATTACATGACTTTTGCGGATACAACACTGTCCATTGGCTGCCTATATTAATTAATACTTTCTCTGACGTCATTTCGCACTCTTTGAATCACCCACTACTCAGTCAGGTACCGTAGACTTGCACAAGTTCATGCCTGATACTTGGTGTAACAGAATTTTCATGGACAACAAACACTGCACATTTTCTTACTCAATGTCGCAGCTGTGATCGAAGGAATTTTTCAGAAATATCTATTAATTGTAAGAAGCGAAAAACCAAGATGAAACCCAAATCAGTCCTAACGGTGAAAAGCCCGTCAAATTGTAAAGTCTACAATTTCTAGTTATTTTTATTCTCATTCTTATTATTCTTCTGCCAAGATTTTGTTGCCACCTCAACTTTTGATTGGTAGAATATATGTTTAGAGTCTTATAAATATATTTCAGGACAAGGTCAAAATGTGTCATTGCAACATTTTAAGTAGGTCAATAATCAAATATGGCCGCCATGAGGTCATAGTTTACAATCTAAAAATGGCCATAACTCAAAAACTATTGATTTTGCAGCAGTCATGCAATTACATTGTATATTATTTGTAGATAATTTGTAGGGCTAACTTTTTCTCTAGACATGTTAATACAACAAAGGTCAAATAAAATCTACGCTGTTTGGTCAAAGGTCACCAACTTTTTTGAAAAGATCTTCTCGTACTTAATGAGGAATTGCATCCTGATTTATTTGATGCCTTCAGTTTTTCTATAACATTTCCCGTTGACACCCTACGCCATTTTGACATTTTCCTTTGATCTTTTTGAAAAGCCGACAATATATCAAAACCGTTTTATTCTGATGTTTTGCTACGCATATTTTATCCTGTGTAGGTATTTATGTTTGCCTAGACCATCTTCAAAATTTTTGATAACTTTTGTTGATTCAAAATCCAAGATGGCCGCCATGACGTCACATTCGCTTTTTCCTAATTACAATAACTTATTGATGAATAAAGCCATCGATTTCATCTTTGGATATACTATGTAGACTAACAATGCAAACCTTTTTCTAAGGAAAAAAAATTTGTGTCAAACGTCTGCTTTCGTCTTTCGGTAGGGGTCAAAGTTCAAATGCCCTTTTTTGGATAGCAAACTTTGAAAAGCTTTTTGTTTAAGGTTTAGAGTTTTAATATTTGAAATGTAAGATGCCGAGATGTTTAACCATAAGAACAAATAATGCATTACGGTTAAAAGCCCGTCAAATTGTTGGACAACAATTTCTAGTTTATTTTTGTATCGAGATACAAGGTGAGACTTCACTGGTTTGTTTCCTAGTCCCCGAGGATTGCCGTAACCTTGATAGCCACGTATATCTCATTGGAGTAGTATACACACTTTACTCGTGATTGATTTGACATTAACCGGTACTCCTCAACGTTCTTCAATTGTTACCAGCATGGGGGTTTCATGAGCCTCCCCTTTCTGTTGTTAACGTTGTTTAATCCAATTGGGATTGATATCTTTTCCGCTCTAGCGTCATCAACAAGTCTTATAAGGATTATGCTGTATATATTACGAAATATAAGAGGTGCATTCATATGTGTTTGTCTTAGGTTTACCATTTCACATGAAATTGAAGAGTCGGAATAAAAATATGTTTTCGCTAACTTGGAAAAAGTCAATTAACGTGATTATGGTTTTATTCCGTGGTAGAATACACTTACAAATGTTTATTAATGTATTATAGTGGAATATGCCACCCACATATTCTTTTAAGTTATTGAAATATTTATCAAATCTCAATCCTTTGTCATTCGCTTTTCTTACCGCTTACTCAACCATTACTTCCAACATTAGTTCAACCGAAAAACTTTTACGGTAATCAATGATCAAGTCCTTCTATAATCACACACTCAGAGTAGCACTACACCAAGAAAACTGTTTGAAGCACCTGTTTTCTGTTTTTGTTTTTGTAGGTAGCAGCAGTTTCGCTCCTACTCCGGGGTTCTTCGCTGTACTTAAAAGAAAACAAATCGATCCCAGTGAAAATTTCGTCATTCCTTTTGACCACGTTGTAACTAATGTTGGTGGAAATTTCAACTCTCATGGTACCGGAGTGTTCCGCTGTGCTGTTCCCGGGACCTATGTCTTCCACTGGACAATAAGTGTGGGCGGACACCAAATGGCATTCGGTGTTCTTGTGAAGAATGGTTCTCCGATATCTTTCGTAACTAGCGGGAGAGACGAAAACGAGTACTCTTCGGGATCGGGAGTTGCAATCATCGAACTAGATGTAGGGGATGATGTTCTTGTACGAGTGCAAGATCCTAGAAATTCTGCCGATATTACTGCAGATTTTACCACATTTTCTGGTTTTCTGTTGAAATAGTGAACATATTGCCATTTTATATTTAATTGCATAAATACAAAGAAATATTTGTTCCATCATGATAGCCATTTCGTTCATTTTGAAAATTAGAACACATCTAAGCATTGGACTGCTTTCAGTTGGCATTCATAGGCAATATGAATGCTAGCTAGACAAAGGCAAATTCAATGAAATGCCTTTGTTCAGTTGGAATTCGTTTTGTCTATGAATGCCAACTGAAAGCAGTTCAATACTTATATTTACCATTTTTGGAAACTGTTCATCTCATAGAAAATTTAATCACATTTACTATTTTTCAGCATTTTAGTTTAAATCATGAATGTATCGTGTATGCTTACTCAATGAATAGAACAGCTATCGCCGTGCTGTGCTTGATTTATCACTAGTTGGAAGGTTACAACAAAATCATGAATGTATCATCTGTTGTTTGGTGTGTTTGTGATGATGAGCAGTTTTCGGACCTCCACTTGATATTAAGCTGTTGAAATGGAAAATTTACTTTGATAGCATGTAAAATGTAAGCACAGTTAACCACACTGTGGTGTGAATTAACGTATCAAACAGTCCTATCTACCTGGCAGAACATGGGGATTGATAAATGAAATTTCAAAATAAAAATACAACATTTCTCATGTTGCTTTTACTTCTGGTGGTGAGTGAATACATGTCACATATTATGCTAACCTGCTATTTTATTGCACATACCAAATATGAGCTTTCAGGCACGAGTGGTAAGGCGATATTATTTTTGTCAATCCTGGGAACGCAAGCACACGAGCACGCGCTGCCGAGAAATATAAGGGTATGTGTCATGGTCATGTCATGTGTAATGTAGCAGAACTGGACTGGGTCGATCGTCGGCGACTAAGTAGCTCAATTGGTAGAGCGTCCGTCTAGTGGTCGGAGGGTCCCGGGTTCGAACTCTGGTCTAGCCGTGCTTTTTTCTTTCTCCTGTTACAGTGGTGCCGGTGACCAACCCTAGTAACCAGCATTTAGTGCATGCTTGGCAAGTGGATGCCCTAATCTATGTTGTAAATAGTTGTGTCTTCGGGGACGAAGACTTAGAAAAGGAGGGAGGAATGCATCAGAATTTGACTAGGTCCAACAATCATAATAAATCGATACAGTGTCGCACGGAGACTAAACGCCCGATCAACACCGAGGTCTATAAAATTAAACGAATGACAAAACGACCCATTAACACCGAGGTCTATAGGGTCACACTGAAGACAAAACGACCCATTGACACCGAGGTCTATAGGGTCACACGGAGGACAAAACGACCCATTAGCACCGAGGTCTATAGGGTCACACTGAAGACAAAACGACCCATTGACACCGAGGTCTATAGTGTCACACGGAGACAAAACGACCCATCAACACAAAATTATATAGGGTCACACTAAAGACAACACGACCCATTAACACCAAGGTCTATAGGGTCACACTGAAGACAAAACGACCCATTGACACCGCGGTCTATAGTGTCACCCGGAGACAAAACGACCCATCAACACAAAATTAGATAGGGTCACACTAAAGACAACACGACCCATTAACGCCAAGGTCTATAGGGTCACACGGAAGACAAAATAACCCATTAATATCAAGGTATATAGGGTCACACGGAGGACAAAACGACCCATTATCACCGAGGTCTATAGGGTCACACTGAAGACAAAGCGACCCATTAACCCCGATGTCTATAGGGTCACACGGGAGACAAAACGACTCATTAACACCAAGGTCTATGGGGTCACACGGAAGACAAACGACCCATTAACACCGATGTCTATATATAGGGTCACACGAGAGACAAAACGACCTATTAACACCGAGGTCTATAGGGTCACACTGAAGACAAAGCGACCCATTAACCCCGATGTCTATAGGGTCACACGAGAGACAAAACACACTGAAAACAAAACAACCCATTAACACCGATGTCTATAAAATTAAACGAATGACAGAACGACCCATTAACACCGAGGTCTATAGGGTCACAATGAAGACAAAACGACCCATTAACACCGATGTCTATAGGGTCACACTGAAGACAAAACGACCCATTGACACCGCGGTCTATAGTGTCACCCGGAGACAAAACGACCCATCAACACAAAATTATATAGTGTCACACTAAAGACAACACGACCCATTAACACCAAGGTCTATAGAGTCACACGGAAGACAAAATAACCCATTAATACCAAGGTATATAGGGTCACACGTAGGACAAAACGACCCATTAACACCCCGAGGTCTATGGGGTCACACGGAAGACAAAACGACCCATTAACACCAAGGTCTATAGGGTCACACTGAAGACAAAACGACCCATTGACACCGCGGTCTATAGTGTCACCCGGAGACAAAACGACCCATCAACACAAAATTATATAGGGGCACACTAAAGACAACACGACCCATTAACACCAAGGTCTATAGGGTCACACTGAAGACAAAACGACCCATTGACACCGCGGTCTATAGTGTCACCCGGAGACAAAACGACCCATCAACACAAAATTATATAGGGTCACACTAAAGACAACACGACCATTAACACCAAGGTCTATAGGGTCACACGGAAGACAAAATAACCCATTAATATCAAGGTATATAGGGTCACACGGAGGACAAAACGCCCCATTAGCACCGAGGTCTATAGGGTCACACTGAAGACAAAGCGACCCATTAACCCCGATGTCTATAGGGTCACACGAGAGACAAAACACACTGAAAACAAAACAACCCATTAACACCGATGTCTATAGGGTCACACGGGAGACAAAACGACTCATTAACACCAAGGTCTATAGGGTCACACGGAAGACAAACGACCCATTACCACCCCGAGGTCTATGGGGTCACACGGAAGACAAAACGACCCATTAACACCGAGGTCTATAGGGTCACATTGAAAACAAAACAACCCATTGACACCGATGTCTATAGGGTCACACGGGAGACAAAACGACTCATTAACACCAAGGTCTATAGGGTCACACTGAAAACAAAGCAACCCATCAATAACGATGTCTATAGGGCAACACGGGAGACAAAACTACCCATTAAAACCAAGGTATATAGGGTCACACTTAGGACAAAACGCCCCATTAACACCCCGAGGTCTATGGGGTCACACGGAAGACAAAACGACCCATTAACACCAAGGTCTATAGGGGCACACTGAAAACAAAGCAACCCATCAATAACGATGTCTATAGGGTAACACGGGAGACAAAACTACCCATTAAAACCAAGGTATATAGGGTCACACTTAGGACAAAACGACCCATTAACACCCCGAGGTCTATGGGGTCACACGGAAGACAAATCGACCCATTAACACCGATGTGTATAGGGTCACACGGGAGACAAAACGTCTCATTAACACCAAGGTCTATATAGTCACACGGAAGACAAAACGCCCCATTAACACCGAGGACTCTAGGGTCACACTGAAAACAAGGGGGCCCATCAATAACGATGTCTATAGGGTAACAGGGGAGACAAAACTACCCATTAACACCAAGGCCTATAGGGTCACACGAGTGACAAACGACCTATTAACACCGAGGTCTATAGGGTCACACTGAAGACAACACGACCAGTTAACACCCCGAGGTCTATGGGGTCACACGTAAGACAAAACGACCCATTAACACCGAGGTCTATAGGGTCACACTGAAAACAAAACAACCCATTAACACCGAGGTCTATAGGGTCACCCAGAAGAAAAAACGACCCATTAACACCCCGAGGTCTATAGGGTCACACTGAAGACAAAACGACCCATTAACACCCCGAGGTCTATGGGGTCACACGTAAGACAAACGACCCATTGACACCGAGGTCTATAGTGTCACACGGAGACAAAACGACCCATTAACACCGAGCGATATAGGGTCACACTAAAGACAACACGACCCATTAACACCTAGGTCTATAGGGTCACACTGAAAACAAAGCAACCCATCAATAACGATGTCTATAGGGTAACACGGGAGACAAACCTACCCATTAAAACCAAGGTATATAGGGTCACACTTAGGACAAAACGACCCATTAACACCCCGAGGTCTATAGGGTCACACTGAAGACAAAACGACCCATTAACACCGAGGTATATAGGGTCACACGAAAGACCAAGAGACCCATTAAAACACTGATGTCCGACATGGGTCATCCGCTAGACTCAACGGCCCAGCAACATACATAACCTGGAGGGTCACAAAGTAGTCTGAAAGTTCCAGCAACACATGAGCTTAACAAGGTCACAAGATAACAAGGCAGACTAAGCGCTACATCAAAACATATCTTCGTAGGCAACTGCGTTCATACTACCGTTTGCGCCGTCAAAATGAAGGGCAATCCCTATATTTACATCAAAAAACTATATACGCAGAAAAACAAGTGGGTTGCATCGATGGTAAATACGGTAGTGATGGTTGCTAAGATAGTATAGTTCCAGTGAATCTACATCGATATTTGAGTAAATTAGGAAAATAGACAGTGAACAACACAAATTATTCTCCTTTTCGTAACTTTTAAAATTTGAAAAAAGTAGTGTGATTAATCCTTCGAACTCCTTTATTCATTTATGACGGTCGACATGTGTGCGTGCGCGCATTGACACACTGCTCAGGGATTGACGCGGTCGAATGTTTCAGAACGAAGCCGCCATTGTTTGCGTTACCTTCAAATAAATGGAAGAAGTTTGCCATTATCCCTCTGTTGTAAAATTAGACATATCTAGATGTTGAAGGAACCAAACAATGGTTGTGGTCAGAAGCTGAAACGTGAACAGTGCCATATTTGAAACAAGTATCAATCCATCGTCCCTTTTATTACTACGTGTACGCTAATTTATACGCAGTTAGAGTTTACAAAGCTGAAGAAGGGAGAGCTGTAAATATAAAAGCGTGTTTTATTTTACAATTTTATCACAGTTAAATGAAATAGAAAATCGTCTGTCAAGTAGGTGTTCAATACAGATGACGTAACGTGTTCACATAAAATGTTATTATGACACCATATATGTCGTTCTCACAGTAAACATCTGTAGTTGATAAACATCACACCGATGATAGTGATGTTTATATGACGGTAAGTAAAAGTTGATTATACAGGATCTACCAGCAGTAACAACGTCACTGATACGTCATAAAGGCCAGGAGACATTGATAATATATAGGTTATCATCAGCAGTCACTATGACGTCTCTTTAGATAGCGATGATGTCAGTATGACGTCACATTAGATAGAGATGATGTCATCACGGTAAACAACAGTTGATGATACACAGGATTCCTGCCGCCAGTGCTAGTACAGCTGCGGTCACGTCTAGTCCAAACGACCAGGACAGGAGGGAACTTACCACCGAACTAAAGCTCACCCCGTACACGATCAGTCCGGCTATAATGACACAGCCTGGGGAAAGAAAAAATATATATATCACAGACATTTCTTTATCACATAAAGTACTGTGTTATCCAGTTAATATACCCATGTCATATTTGTTTGCGTATGAACCAATGTAATATGACATATCAGCCCTGTGATTGGTTGTAAGTTTCAACTGTTTCAATGGTGAAGTCACACCTAGGACAAGTTCATGCCGTCACAGGTTTACGCATTGGAGTCAAAATGGAGGCCTTTTTACATCTTAAGTTAACTGGAAACTCATGTAAGATCCTATATGTCTCGATTCGGTATTTTAATATACGGAAACAAATATCCTCGTTTTTGTGGGGTGTTTTTGCTTTCTTTAATGCTTTTACCCCCTTTTCACTTATCATAATGTTAATTACTATACTGAAAAACAGAACATTTCGGGATCGGGCCCTGGAAACAATAACCTTAACCGTGCGTGTACCCTCGAAAGGAAGGAGCAAATGTGGGTTTTCTCTCGACACAACATATAAAATATTAAACTTTTATTTTTCCAATACCACTTATATCAGTTTATATTTTGAATAATCTTCCTGATAAAACACTGTCAACTCACATTTAAAATCATGTTGTAGAACTTACAAAGGAATCAGGGAAAGGTGTATTGCTCACAATCAAAGGGCAGATAACATACAAAGGGCAGATAACAGACAAAGGGCAGATAACAGACAAAGGGCAGATAACAGACACAGGGCAGATAACAGACAAAGGGCAGATAAAAGACAAAGGGCAGATAACAGGCAAAGGGCAGATAACAGACAAAGGGCAGATAACAGACAAAGGGCAGATAACCGGCACTCAGGATATGTCTTATAAAGCTATTCCACAGAGGCAACAATTATTTTACAACGGAACAAAACTAACAAAATAATACAACATAGCATCATTGGCCTGCTAGTATAGGGGCGGTAAAGTTATGTATCTCACCTGCTAGGATACTAGTGATGGCGGCCACCACTCCGATCGCCTTGAAGGTACAACAGCAGTAGAGGAGGAGGAGGACCATGGAGACGATGATGAGGAGAAAACCAAACATCTGGAGGGACAGGTTGACCAGGAAGTCATCGTATCGATCTAACAGATAAAAACGTAGACTGATAAAACTATCCGTATTTATACAATACATTCTAGATACCAGAGAAGCATATAAGTCATTAAAACCATTACTGGAAATACAAAATAAGAAAGAACCTATTTCAAATTAAGGTAATTGGTGCAGAATGGCAAAGAGAGTAAATGGTTAAAGTAGGTTGATTTGTTTAATATAACTTTAACATAACATGGTTAATTTCATATCTATTTTATGATAATACATAGGTCATGTATGTTGCTGAGCCGTTGAGTCTACCTTCACTAATTTATTTTTTAACAAACCGTTACTTTAAAAGCAAAACGATATTAAGATATAAACAAAGCAAACAAAAAACATTAAAAGCTAGTATAGTTAAGTATTTAAGAAGTTAATTCATTTGCAATATAAAGATAATCACGTTTTACCAAAACAGGTACTAGTGACAATATTGATTGCAATGCATTAAAATCGTTGGAAGTAAAGTAAAACACAAATACAGTCAAAAGAAAAACACAAAAACATATTCGGTATGACGAGACACCAAAATAAACATCATGAACCGCAATAAAATTCACCGACGCTATTAAATTCTTGAACGGTAGAGTAAACGTTTATTATGTATTTACGAACCTCTTCTTGTTTACAGAGAAAATATATTTCTGATATATACAAGAATTTATCGCCTGAGGATCAGCAAGATTATTGGGCGATTTATATCTAGATTAAATAGATACGATTCCCGTGTGAGTTTTTGTGTACAGGAAGAGAAGCTTTCCAGAGGTGTACGACAGGGTTCACTTTTTTGTCCAAAAAACTATCAAAACAATGTTTTACGCTATCAAATAATATTATATTATTTAAAGTAGGATCTGCTGCAAATTATGAACTCAAATATGTAAAAAAAACATTGCATAATAAAAAAGTAATAAAATCTTATACTCTAAAAATGTTGGTATTTTCATACACTTTTTTGCTACTTCAATTGTTTCACGGAATTAAACACCAATTTCCGGTTCTTGTACACCAAAAATCTTTTAACATTATTTGGTGCATTAAGTTGAGATATGATAGTAAAAATTTCAGAAAATTTGAGAACCGGTAAATTTGTCATTTAAATGTCAAATTGTAGCAACGTCTATTTCCAAATAAAATCCAACAACCTTATGACCTATAGTCATGTTTGATCATTTAACAATATGTCGCACCAATTTATTATCGCAACTGATCAAATTTTCCTCAATAAGATCTGCCGCTCATGATGAGCCCAACTATAAAGCTAGATGTTGCAAAATAAAAAAGTTATGCAGTCTCACACACATAAAAGTTTAGTATGTTATGTACATTTTTAGTTGTTTCGCATCTTTATGGAAGTGATAGACATATTTTCGGTTTTTGTACAACAACATACTTTGGATATTATTTGGCACATTATGTTGACTGACGATAGTATAAATTTCGAAAAAATTGGTATGCGGTAAATGTGTCATCTTAAGGATAATATGTTGTATGACCAATGTCAAAATAAATCGTCAATAACTACAGGTCAATGCAAGTATTTCATAATTAACCCAAAATTATTCCAATATACTATCAAGGTGGATGATATGGTTTATAGTAGAGTATGGCTGGTTAACTAAACTAGGTAGTTAAAGGGGGGAATACAGCAAAAGATAGGCAATTTGTCAGAACATTTGGTGTACCAGTATAATATGTTGAAGATATGTTAACCCATCACATTGTTTCTTTTTAGGAGAGTTATAGTTCCCAATTCATGGATTGTTGTATTTACTGTTGTTGTTTATAATTTGACAACACATAGTCAAAATTGATCATTTAATTTTTTTTTCTGAATTTCTCCTTTCTCAGTTCAGGTCTTATTATTTTTTCATATTATTCCCGACAAGTAATTGGCCAGAAGTGCATCAAGTGTCCACCGATAAAAACTGATATTGACTTGGAGCGCATGATTTTTGTTGAAGGACTGGGTGTTTCTTAAAATAGAATTATGACGTGTCTCCAAACAATGCACCGTCCCACTTCCGAAGGTTTGTTTTTTTCAGATTGGTTACATTACTCTTTTGTAAAATAATAATACAATTGAAGCCTTTTACTTCGGTAAATACCTGGATTTATCGACCCGAGAAAATGACCTCGGAATGCGTCCTCGGTTAATATATCTTTTCTCGGGTTGATACATCCAGGTATCGACCTCAGCCAAAGGCTATAATTGAATAATGTTTCTGTTTTTGAATGCATTCATAATATGCAGTCTCTGAAATTGCGATCTGAAGGCTGGAGCGGTTTAGCATCTGTTAAATGTGCATAGTATCCTAGATAATACAGTATTGATGCGACATGAGTACACATACCCGATGTTCTCTTTCCTGCAGGACACGCACAATAGTATGCCTTGACAGGATCCTCTGATGCGTGTAGGTCAAACTCTATCCCGACATTGTAGTTTGCCTGCGACCTGTGGCGAGAGTGTATTTAGCCTCGGAGAAGGTCATCAGCATGTTGGTACCCATATCTCATAATCACCCCCATCTGTCTGATGTTCTGTGATATAGCCAGGTGCCAGCTTCAGCTGATATGTACAACATATTATCCTTAAGATGACACATTTACCGCATACCGATTTTTTCGAAATTTATACTATCGTCGGACAACATAATGTGCCAAATAATATCCAAAGTATATTGGTGTACGAAAACCGAAAATATGTCTATCACTTCCGTAAAGTTGCGAAACAACTAAAAATGTACATAACATACTAAACTTTTATGTGTGTAAGACTGCATAACTTTTTTTATTTTGCAACATATAGCTTTATAGTTGGGCTCATCATGAGCAGCAGATCTTATTGAGGAAAATTTGATCAGTTGCGATAATAAATTGGTGCGACATATTGTTAAATGATCAAACATGACTATAGGTCATAAGGTTGTTGGATTTTATTTGGAAATAGACGTTGCTACAATTTGACATTTAAATGACAAATTTAACGATTCTCAAATTTTCTGAAATTTTCGCTATCGTATCTCAACATAATGCACCAAAACATATGTAAAGATTTTTGGTGTACAAGAACCGGACATTGGTGTTTTACTTCCGTGAAACAATTGAAGTAGCAAAAAAATGTGTATGAAAATACCAACATTTTTAGAGTTTAAGATTTTATAACTTTTTTATTATGCATTTTTTTGTTACATATTTGAGTTCATAATTTGCAGCAGATCCTACTTTAAATAATATAATATTATTTGATAGCGTAAAACATTGTTTTGATAGTTTTTTGGACAAAAAAGTGAACCCTGTCGTACACCTCTGGAAGGCGGCACTAAATAGTTCATAGCACAGGCCCTAGGGACCTTTTACATTTTTTTTAAATATCTCATGGGTCGTGTCTTAGGGAGTTACAAATATAACCCAGTAATGGTTAAGTTGCTTTGTGGGCAAAATTATTTTGTTCCTGTAACAGGTCCTTTCATTGCTGCTAAATAATCGCTATTTTAACCAATTGATCTGAAGCGTTGCCAGTGATAACTGGCTTATACGTACAAAATGTATATTTACAAATGCTTGATAGTTTTGGGTTTAAAGGACAGATTATTGTCGATTTAACAGAATCATGCTGATTTTAAAGAATCACAAATGCAAAAACTGATATAAGAGTTACAATGCAGGAAAGATAACTTTGTATGAACTATATTGCTCGGTACATTGTAGATCTACAATATAACAACAACTATGATGATGTTCAACCCCATTTGCCAATTGTTTTTACACTGGGAAATCAATCTCTGAATTTGCTAGAACAAACTTCTGATGTGTCCTCTGAAGTAGATATGTGTATACGTACCTTTAGTGTTATTTGTAATAAATTTTAATGTGATAACTTGAAAATTAGCCACGTCAACGTACGTATAATTAATAGGAGAAGTAATAAAAATTAAAATAAAAAAATAAATACAAACAAAACGCTGAATAATCATACAAGAAGAGGTATCAATTGGAACTTAGCAACACTAAACAAAAATAAAGAGAACGTGAACATTGGAACAGATGCAGGCTAGAGACAGGTGCTCTGTAAGAGTAATCATTTCATGTACCATATATGTTACTCGTTATGGTGTCGCACATCCAATCTGGAACAGTACACAGGATACTAACGAGCTTAGACTCAGTAAACAAATACTTCTATTTTTGGAATACAAAAGTATTTTATAGCTAGAAATAATAATGAACAAATATGCATTTACTTCAATGAAGACTCAACGATTTTTTTGGTAGGAAACCTTGGCAAGACAGTAACGAATATAACTAAAATGTTTATTTTTTATAGCAAAAATAGCAGTAAATAAAGGTAGTACCTGTTGTGGCGTAGGAATGTGTTCCCACGTTTTTGACCAATCACAGTACCTTAAGGTTTTATCACACATGTGTATAGCCACATTTATGACATGACCGTATTACATAGTAAACTAAGTCAGGTATGTGATAGCATCGATTAATCGAGGGAGAAACATACTTATGCTTTATTACATTCCATGACACGCCATGTGAATAGCTTTCAGCTAGTAATGCATTTTAATTCACCTTCCAGTTCATTAAACGAGTGCCCGTACCAAAGTATGTATAATTTGATTTTGATTGCATTTTTTAAGATTAACATGATATAAGTGCTAGTCATTTCAATTTGATAACTTTGACGTGGAGGTACTGTTTAGCTGTAGTGCTATGGTGATTATCAGGTAAATTATATCAAATAATGTCATTTTACACTCTACCTGAAATATTTAATTTTAACTTTAATTAAAGAACCTCACGTGAGGTATTTTTACCTGTAATATTTTATAGTTAATTAAAACATTCCCGTGCTACTGTATTATAAAAATATATTTAATGACACACATTTACATGTACCTACATCTGTATTGGTTGGATCATAATCACGTGGGGTCGGTTATATTTCACATTGACTCAGTCTTACTATATTTAGAAACAGGAAATGTCTACTTTATGACGTCGTATGCTGGGTTGTTATTTGAATTCTTGATATGCAATAATTTCGTAAATTCCCTTAAATATTATATATCTAACGAGTATAGACCTTATACATCCATACATCAAATTATTTGTAGTGATCAAAATCAATGAATAGCACATGTACTTGTGACCTCTATACAAAATATGGAAAATTCGGTTAAAGGTTCAGTTCCAATCCAGTAACCTTCAACTTTTTTCAATAAGCCCTATACACATTGGAATCAATATTTTATATTAAGCTCTCTCATATACACTGAAAAGTTCACCGTCCCACATTTTCACCAACTTAATGAGATTTAGATCGTATTGTTTACTCGTTGCCATGACGATATATAACATTTGTAGGTAAAGAATGTATTTAACATCCGTAAATAACTGAACCATGCAATCAATTTGTATTTAAATATATATATAACTCCATTGGATTCTTTCAAACTTGCTATAAAGATGACAGGTTTTTAAACAAACGCTTTCTTGTAATAAAATAAAATCATTCGTGAAATGCGTTAATGGATTTTAAATCAATCGATTAATTCATACAGATATTAATTTTATTTCTTTCGCAGTATGACGTTATCCTTACACAGTGTACAAAATATACTATTTCGATTATACATACAAGTACTATTTGTACACTGTAAGAAGCTTTTTTCTTTACACATACATGTACATTGTACATATTCCGTCTTTGCGTATTGCAGAGTTATCTTCTCTTGTGAGCAGGTATTGATTGTGACGTCATTTGTTTGTGAGAGGAACATCATCAATTTTTGAGAGAACGACGTAATTTTCTCGCACAAACCAATGACGTAACAATCAATACCTGCTCACAAGAGAAGATAACTCTAAAATACGCAAAGACGGAATAAGAATATCATTGCACAGTAACATCTGCAGATATTGTATTATAGGTTAAATGTGATTTACATATTACATATATACATTAGTAAACAAGTATTGTTAATTTCATTTTCATTTCAACAAATTTTGTTGAAAAAAAAACAATTGAACAATTGGATGAGACAACATGCTTAGCCTATATAAGTCTAAAGACAGGTATTGTTAATGATTTGTGTACGTACATTCAGTACGTAAAAAGGAATGTAGAGATAAGACGATTATATGTATAATTTGTATACATTTATGAGAAAAATCAAAAAAATCAGAAACAGGTAGATCTGTATTCCGTCTTTGCGTATTGCAGAGTTATCTTCTCTTGGGAGCAGGTATTGATTGTTACGTCATTGGTCTGTGCGAGAAAATAACGTCGTTTTCTCAAATATTGATGACGTTACTCTCACAAACAAGTGACGTAACAATCAATACCTGCTCCCAAGAGAAGATAACTCTGCAATACGCAAAGACGGAATAGCCTTGGTGTTTTCATTATCAGTCTTCAGACGTTTTAAACAGATCTATGTGTCTCTGATTTGTTTTTAAACTATTTATATAGGCCTACCTACTGGACAATGAGAATATAATACATTTTAGTATTTATATAATATCTTGTGTGACATTCATATTCTACAAAGTGTATAAACCAGTTTTCTGATGTTTATACTGTGTACGACGTTTTTGTCTTGTTGATGTCGTTAACGGTACATTGTAATATCTTAACGGAAAACATTAAAATGTATAATTCTTCAAAGCGGAAAGCAAGCCTTCCATTGACAAGTATAAAGTGACGTCATAACTAATCACAAGACAAGTTCTAGTTGTTACAATATCATGATCGATGTTTTCATTTGGAATAAAGTCTGCAAAATGAGCATAAAAAGTAAACCTAAATTTATCTCAGTGTACAACCATCCACAGTAGATACCTTTAGCAATGGCGTACCACTCTAAATGCCGAAAAGTTGGTGGTATATTTTATATGCAACATTTTGGTGCACACATACAAGGCACTGAATGGGAAAGCTCCCCAGTATTTACAGGAGCCTGTTACCTTGTGCAGAATCTTTGTGTGTCCCAAAACTCGTAATGTGACCTATGGACACCGGTGCTTTGTGAGGCTTTCGACCACGTTGTTGAACATCTTACCATCTACTATCAGGAAGTCAAAGACCTTGGCCAAACTCAAGAAGTATTTGAAGACCCACCTCTTCACGTCTGTATTTTAGGCTAATGTCACAGACATCATGACTATATACCATCCTTTATATATTCATGTATATGCACATTGAGATGATGATCTTCCTACTTAACGTATATTGGTGGATTGTATGCTTTTTTTTGTTTATCTATTATAACCATTACTATTATCCATGCGCTGTAAAGCGCTTTAAAGTAATTTTACAATGTATATCGGGTGCCATATAAATGTTGAGTATTATTATAATTACGTACCTGTCCCCTGGTAAGCGCTGAGGAGGTTGTCGATGGTGAAACAGTCACTGATGCTGTTCTGACATGTTGTTAGGAGACCAGAGTAAGTGATGGTGCCATTGCTTTCCTGCTGATGCCAGAAAGGCGTGAAGATAGCCACACATGCGCATATGAAGCTGATAATGATGGCTATAAGTGCAACACAGGCTAATTTAGAGGAATCGCCAATACATCCCATCCTTGAGCTTGTTGTTAGTAACTTAGTCAAGTCTAATACTTCTCTGTCAAAATAAGTGTACTTGGAAGCTGGAGAAATGCTATTTTGATAATTGTCGTGTTTGAAATACGAACTTTTCCGTCTTTTTCTTTGAATGTCTTTTTTTTTTTTTTTAATCCATCAGTGACATGGGGATTAGATTATAATTAAGTGTTGTTTTCCTCTGTAAGAGATCTGTACTCACTACGTGTATCACTGGTCGGTCCCCAATCAAACGACTTTATAGAAAACGTTGTATCGTTTGTCGGTGGATAAAGTGTGTTAACGCAACTGTAACGTTACACACATGGCTATAGATGTTGTATACTGTCACACAAAATAAAAAACCGACAGATGGTGTCGGTTGTTGTAAGGTGACTACTAATCTGAATATGTGTTAGGCATCTGGCGACTTTTATATAGAAAAGTAACAGCCGATATACACATAAATACACACGTATGTATTCGTTAATATGAGTAAAACAGGAGTAAAACCTGAAGTTACCTTTAGCGAGGTAGCTGTTTATATTTACCTGTACGTGAATAAACCTTACTTTATGTAGATGCATCGTTCGTGACAGTTTCTAGTACAGAATATTCACTTCGAAGGGAAATTTATTAATATCCCAGAAAAAAGACCTAATGCGGACATCATGCAGTTCTCCCAACCAAACGTTCAATAGGTTCTATAGCAATTCGTGATATTTATAAGTATCAACACACTCCCCCGCGAGATTACGTTAAAGGTAGGTATCGATATATTTTCTGGGAGTTGATACATGTGCAATCTATCAATACACCAATAAACCGTCCAGTAGTATTGTGATATGTATTGTAAGTATCAATACATCCACCATTGGACCACGACGATAGGGTAAAAGATGTATTTAGGACAACTCAAGTACAACGTAAATAGGGTTTTAGGATATATTTTAATCTCATGATTAACGTGTTAGCCAGTGAACACGCCCAATTCATATTTATCCCTATGAACTCATGTTCATATGATATACTATGACGTCATAACTTGATAATTTCATGCCGTCAGATTGAAGTATACATCATGATGTAACCATGGAGACAAGACATATAAAACCAATATGGTTTGATTTTATACTTCAAGGATAACACGGGAAACGCTGTTTTCTCAACATTCGCTAAACTTCTTGACTATGTGTTAAACAAAACCTCAATCTCATCATTAATTTCAGTTAATATTTTTAGTGGCTCGCTTAAATGGAAACTTTTAAATTTCATACGAAAAATGGAAGCTAATTTCAGATCCCCTTTAATACTTGCTATATATTCTTGATAAAAAACAGTTGAATGCCGTGCTGTTTATCACACCATGAAATTCTACATACATCTGATAGTATAAGAGGATGCTTTCAGCCTTTACCGAATGTAAGGTACTGTTCTACACAGTAAAGTGACGTTTGTAAATGTATACCTCATGTTAATTTTGACCACCTTGGTATTCCCCTCATTATACCACCAAAGGACGACATCAACTCACAACGATAGAATATATTTCAGCGTCAACACACTAGGACAGAAAAAACACCACAAGCGTAAACAGACAACGATAGAATCTATTTCAGTGTCATAACACTAAGCCAAAATATACCACAAGTGTAAACACACAACTAAAGAATCTATTTCAGCGTCATAATACTAGGACAAGAAATGCTACAAGCGTAAACACACAACGACAGAATCCATATCAGCCCCAACAGACTAAGCATAAAAAAACACAAGCGTAAACACACAACGATAGAATCTATTTCAGCGTTATAACACTAGGACAAAAAAATAACACAGCATAAACACACAATGATAAAATACACCACATCGTCAACCCAAATCATAAAATTTACCATAACGTCAACACAACGAAAAAATACACACACAACGACAAGATATACCACAGATTTAACAGAAAACGATATAATGTAACACAGCGGCAACACACAACTGTAAAATTGAACACAATGTCAACACACTACGACAAAAATACCACATCGTCAACACACAATGTTAAAACATACCACGTCGTTAACACACAAAGGTAAAATATACCACGTCGTCAACACACAACGTTAAAATATAGTACGTCGTCAACACACAACGTTATGATATACCACGTCTTCAACACACAAAGGTAAAATATACCACATCGTCAACACACAACGGTACAATATACCACATCGTCAACACACAACGGTAAAATATACCATATCGTTGACACACAACGGGAAAATATACCACATCGTCAACACACAACGGGAAAATATACCACATCGTCAACACACAACGGGAAAATACACACACAACGACAAGATATACCACAGATTTAACAGAAAACGATATAATGTAACACAGCGGCAACACACAACTGTAAAATTGAACACAATGTCAACACACTACGACAAAAATACCACATCGTCAACACACAATGTTAAAACATACCACGTCGTTAACACACAAAGGTAAAATATACCACGTCGTCAACACACTACGTTAATATATAGTACGTCGTCAACACACAACGTTATGATATACCACGTCTTCAACACACAAAGGTAAAATATACCACATCGTTGACATACAACGGGAAAATATACCACATCGTCAACACACAACAGTAAAATATACCACATCGTCAACACACAACGGGAAAATATACCACATCGTCAACACACAACGGTAAAATATACCCCATCGTCAACACACAACGGTACAATATACCTCATCGTCAACACACAACGGTAAAATATACCACATCGTCAACACACAACGGTAAAATATACCACATCGTCAACACACAACGGTAAAATATACCACATCGTCAACCCAAAACGGTAAAACATTCAACAGCGTCTATATACAAAGACAAAAAAGGCAACAACATTGTACACAATAATTGAATATACATGTTCCACAGCGTCGACTCAAATGAGCCTGAAACCAAAACTTTAAAGTGGTATCAGGCCGTATTATGCAGCACCCTAATACTGTAGTTTCAGATGTTACAAAAAAAACAACTATAAAAATTAGAAATGTTGTTGTTTTTGTAAAGTGGCTGAAGTATCACAGAAGATGATATAACGTTTTGAAGTATATGCAATCGCGACAAAAAACAACATCACATTTCACTTTGTCAATGATGCACGTATAAGAATGTTCAATATATTATATATATATATATAATTCGACATGGCAGAGTTACTCATATTTACAAAGAGTAATGCAATCTTTAGCAAAGAAAACCACAGACCTGCAGTATTCTGCTAGTTGTCTCAAAAACGTTTGATAACAATATTAAACATTCTCTTCCCAGTAAACAGTTGCTGAGGAAACTGCGAGTCTATATGATAGATGGATCAGTAACTGACCTTATCAGTAACAGGTTAGAGTGTGTTAGTCTAGGGTCCGTCTCACGTTACTGGAGAATACTTATCAAAGGTACCTCACAGAACCATAATGTTTACCATTTTTCTTAATGGCAATTTTAACAAACTTTAATAAGTTACTTTGAACCATGACACAGACGACAATATCCTAAAGCTTTCCGGCAATAATGATCAAAACAATATACAACAATTGTATAGCGCGCTATATTAGTTGTAAAATTACTCTAAGTCGCTTTACAACACATGAATAGTAGTATACCTACAGAGGAGGTTATACACATACGAAATGTAGCAGTTAAAAAAGGCAGGCAAATCTGCACTATACATTAGGTAACGAGACGTTTATCACCTTATGCATATAAATATAGAGGGTGGTTTGCACACACAAAAATGCAGACTTAAAGAGCTCCTCAGCAACGTGGTCGAAACCTTTCAAAAGCACGGGTTTCAATATGTCACAGTACGAGATTATTAGACAAACAACAAGGATTCTGTCTCCGACCACAATTATCGAGACGGCTATCACACTAATTTTAATAAAAACAAAGTCTGAGATAAAAGTCAAAATTTTGTTTTAAGGAAATCTTGTTGAAAGAAAACCGGGGCAACCTCTATTGTTTTTTCATTGCAAAATGTATTAAAAATTATTAAATCGTTCAATATTGATGGTTAAGAAATATGTTGCGAAGGAGTACTTGGGCTATTGGGTTTTAATATCGACTTAACCAAACATCAGCAGAACTAGAGTTACTTTTCATTGAGAATGTTTTACCATTCCCCTAAAGACATTTTAGTTCGAAATAATGCCGCATATCTCAATGATAAACGGATCAAATGTATAGAACCGCCGTTTTTCCTGTTGAAGTTACAATGACTGTTCTCTTATATAATTGCAGGAAGAAATATAGCACAAACAAATGCATCCGTGAATTTATATATGGTGAACACTTTAATAATCAGAAGGTTTTTTTTATTTTAAAGGAAAAACAGTTTGAGCCAAAAGACCATGTGGGTACGGGATATCGGGGCCTATATTCATAAAACCGTTCCCATGCTCATGCATTGATTTTGTGCAACATATAATACAGCATATTTAATTTATTCCAATATTTTTATGGTTATTAATGATTAAGCTAGTTGATATGTAACAGTTAAGGGTAATATCAGTCTTTCTTTATTTATGTCAGTTTGATACATATCTAAATGCAGTTATGAAGTGCTAAAACGTTGTTTTGTTTAGATTAGGTGATGCCTGACCACCTATCATTAGGGTATTAGCAATATCACCAACTCAGTATAAAACTTATTAAAATAATTTATAAATTATGATATTCTTGTTATCGATTTTGTTTGAATATACATAAAGAATGTTAGATATAATGAATAAAGATGTAGATCAATACCATTGTTAAACATAAGCGTTATTTCGTTATGAAGATAGGCTTCTATCGTTAGTGACGACACACATTTGAGACACATACAATGTAAGAAGCAGTTCTAGATGATTTCTTCTCAATATGTGGACTAGCAAGCCTAGCTTGTCACTAACGATTTGAAGGGGTGTAAATGTATATCCTTTCGACAGTTCATACAATTAACTTTTTTAAATAAAATATATAGCTAATCTAGTCAATTGCTATTTAAGTACATGCGATATTTTGTGCATTTAACTTTTTTAAATGTTCCACATCGCTTTTGAATGGTTTTGTGGTATTGCTATTATATCACGCTCGCTCATTTTATTGTTATTGCATATCGTATTATGAAAAAGAAAACAAATTGCAAATTAAATTTATGAGACAAGGGAGGCAACCCATCACCTCAACGAGGGATTATCTCTCTTGTCCCAACACGAATATGATGGGGAACAGTTTTTTCAGGTGTATCTTTCAATTGTGGAGTAATTTTTGTTACTATAGACCTACCATATGTTAAATTAAAAATTGCTTGTTTTGTCTGTATGCTTCATAGTCTGAACACCGTTTGGGATATATTTACTGCTAGATGTGCGATCTCCCTGGTCTATGTGTCCGACAGACTAAGGATACTAATGTCCAGATATATTAACCACTAGATGTGCGATCTCCCTGGTCTGTGTGTCCGACAGACTAAGGATACTTTATATATAATGTCCAGATATATTTACCACTAGATGTGCGATCTCCCTGGTCTGTGTGTCTGACAGACTAAGGATACTTTATATAAAATGGCCAGATATATTTACCAATAGATGTGCGATCTCCCTGGTCTATGTGTCCGACAGACGAAGGATACTTTATAAATAATCTCCAAATATATTTTACACTAGATGTGTGATCTCTCTTGGTCTATGTGTCCGACAGACGAATAGTACTTTATATATCATGTCCAGATATATCTACCCCTACATGTGTCTACTCCCAGGTCTGTGTGTCCAACAGACGAAGGATACTTTATATATAATGTCCATATATATTTACCACTAGATGTGTGATCTCGCTGGTCTATGTGTCCGACAGACGAATGCTTCTTTATATATAAAGTCCAGATATATTTACCAATAGATGTGCGATCTCCTTGGTCTTTGTGTCCGACAGACGAATGATACTTTATATATAATGTCCAGATATATTTACTGCTAGATGTGCGATCTCCCTGGTCTGTGTGTCCGACAGACGAATGCTACTTTATATATAATGTCCAGATATATTTACCGCTAGATGTGCGATCTACCAGGTCTGTGTGTCCGATAGCCGAATGATACTTTATATATAATGTCCAGATATATTTACCGTTAGATGTGTCATCTCCCCGGTCTGTGTGTCTGATAAACAAAGGATATTTCATGTATAACGTCCAGATATATTTACCGTTAGATGTGCGATTTCCTTGGTCTTTGTGTCCGCCAGACGAATGATACTTTATATATAAAGTCCAGATATATTTACCAATAGATGTGCGATCTCCTTGGTCTTTGTGTCCGACAGACGAATGATACTTTATATATAATGTCCAGATATATTTACTGCTAGATGTGCGATCTCCCTGGTCTGTGTGTCCGACAGACGAATAGTACTTTATATATCATGTCCAGATATATCTACCCCTACATGTGTCGACTCCCTGGTCTATGTGTCCGACAGTCTAAGGATACTTTATATATAATGTCCAGATATATTTACCGTTCGATGGGTCATCTCCCTGGTGTACGTGTCCGACAGACGAAGGACACGTTATAAAAAATGTACAGATTATCATACTTCAATCAGAGGTACATATCGCCACTGAGAGAAAACTACGAATACATGTTTTATGGACAGATACTAATAATATACCAAATACAACTGTTGTTAAAGCATTTCAGAAATATATGAAACAGATTTTCGCTCCGGACGTTGTTTCGTTATTTTTTCTCTCAGTCGCGATGCGTACCAGCCTTTAAATGATATGACACTAAACTGGTGCCAGGACTTCGACTTCCTATCATCTACTCCCCTGCGATGATCCAAAATCTGAACACAATAGCAAAGGGCAATAACGAAAAACAGCACACTGCATGATTAGCAAGGCAACCGATTTAGAATACCCTTAAGCAATATGGGTTTCATCTTGTTTTGAAGTTTGTGGGGCATTCAGGAAACCAGATATTGCTCTGATGCATCAGTTACTGAGAACATTTCATTTTATCTGTTCGGTCCCTCTAGGTAGCTGTCTCTTCTGGCAACACGACTTATTTACTCATTTAAACAATGTTGGCCATGTGATCGCATTGTTTATTGGACGTTAGACCTTAAATATTGATAATAATAACCAAACAATAACGTAACTTAACCATAGGCCGTCAAGTAATCGATACATTTATTTTTATTTTATCTTTTGTTTATTCATTATGTTATTTCTAAAATAAACATAAACATATCATACTATTATATTGGTAACTTAAAAAAACGAAAAAAAAAACGTGTCAATTAAATTGATATGACGTGGTCTTGCAAAATTTATAATTTGGGTTTCGGACATGTTGAGAAAATATATAACATAAGTCGAAACTTTTTACTTATGCTGTTATATATATTTCCTACCAGTCAAGACCACATGTAATGTATTTTCATGTCTTCTTCATCCCCTTTTTATGCCAGCTAAACGTGTACAGTATATGTTCCTGAGGTCGACAATGGAAACTCTGCCAGAATCAGTCGCGTGTGTTCTCTAAATCGACAAAAGAATCATTAGGGTCAGTCACGTGTATTCCCTCAGTCGACGCAAAACTCATTAAGGATCAGTCAGGTGTGTTCCCTCAGTCAATATGGGAATTTCTTCCGTGATCAGTCACGTGTGTTCCCTCAGTCGACACAAAAACTCGTCAAGGATCAGTCACGTGTGTTTCCTCAGTCGACAAAGGGAACTCTTTCATGATAAGTCACGTGTGTCCCCTTAGTCGACAAAAAAAAATCTTCCAAGATCAGTCACGTGTGTTCCCTCAGTCGACAAAGTAAACTCTTCCTGGATCAGTCATGTGTGTTCACTCAGTCGACAACGGAACCTCTTCCAGGATCAGTCACGTGTGTTCCCTCAGTCGACAAAGTAAACTCTTCCTGGATCAGTCATGTGTGTTCATTCAGTCGACAAAGGAACTCTTCCTGGATCAGTCATGTGTGTTTCGTCAGTCGACAAAGGAAACTCTTCGTGGAGCAGTCATGTGTGTTCCGTCAACCGACAAAGGTAACTATTCCAGGATCAGTCACGTGTGTTCCCTCAGTCGAAAAAGAAAACTCTTCCTGGATCAGTCATGTGTGTTCACTCAGTCGACAAAGCAACTCTTCCTGGATCAGTCACGTGTGTTTCGTCAATCGACAAAGTAACCTCTTCCTGGATCAGTCATGTGTGTTCACTCAGTCGACAAAGCAACTCTTCCTGGATCAGTCACGTGTGTTTCGTCAATCGACAAAGGAAACTCCTCCTGGATCAGTCATGTGTGTTCACTCAGCCGACAAAGGAAACTCTTCCTGGATCAGTCACGTGTGTTCCTACAGTCGACAAAGGAAACTCTTCCTGGATCAGTCACGTGTGTTCCTACAGTCGACAAAGGAAACTCTTCCTGGATCAATCACGTGTGTTCCCTCAGTCGACAAAGGAAACTCTTCCTGGACCAGTCACGTGTTTTCCTACAGTCGACAAAGGAAACTCTTCCTGGATCAATCACGTGTGTTCCCTCAGTCGACAAAGGAAACTCTTCCTGGACCAGTCACGTGTTTTCCTACAGTCGACAAAGGAAACTCTTCCTGGATCAATCACGTGTGCTCCCTCAGTCGACAAAGGAAACTCTTCCTGGATCAGTTACGTGTATTCCCTCAGTCGACAACGGAAACTCTTCCTGGACCAGTCACGTGTTTTCCTACAGTCGACAAAGGAAACTCTTCCTGGATCAATCACGTGTGTTCCCTCAGTCGACAAAGGAAACTCATCCTTGATCAGTCACGTGTGTTCCCTCAGTCGACAAAGTAAACTCTTCCTGGATCAGTCATGTGTGTTCACTCAGTCGACAACGGAACCTCTTCCTGGATCAGTCACGTGTGTACCTACAGTCGACAAAGGAAACTCTTTCAGGATAAGTCACGTGTGTTTCGTCAGTCGACAAAGGAAACTCTTCGTGGAGCAGTCATGTGTGTTCCGTCAACCAACAAAGGTAACTATTCCAGGATCAGTCACGTGTGTGCCCTCAGTCCAAAAAGGAAACTCTTCCAGGATCAGTCACGTGTGTTCCCTCAGTAGACAAAGGAAACTCTTCCTGGATCAGTTACGTGTATTCCCTCAGTCGACAAAGGAAACTCTTCCTGGATCAGTCACGTGTTTTCCTACAGTCGACAAAGGAAACTCTTCCTGGATCAGTCACGTGTTTTCCTACAGTCGACAAAGGAAACTCTTCCTGGATCAATCACGTGTGTTCCCTCAGTCGACAAAGGAAACTCTTCCTGGATCAGTCACGTGTTTTCCTACAGTCGACAAAGGAAACTCTTCCTGGATCAATCACGTGTGTTCCCTCAGTCGACAAAGGAAACTCTTCCTGGACCAGTCACGTGTTTTCCTACAGTCGACAAAGGAAACTCTTCCAGGATCAGTCATGTGTGTTCACTCAGTCGACAACGGAACCTCTTCCTGGATCAGTCACGTGTGTACCTACAGTCGACAAAGGAAACTCTTTCAGGATAAGTCACGTGTGTTTCGTCAGTCGACAAAGGAAACTCTTCCTGGAGCAGTCATGTGTGTTCCGTCAACCGACAAAGGTAATTATTCCAGGATCAATCACGTGGGTTTCATCAGTCGACAAAGGAAACTCTTCCTGGATCAGTCACGTGTGTTCCTACAGTCGACAAATTTAAATCTTTCAAGATAAGTCACATGTGTTTCGTCAGTCGACAAAGAAAACTCTTCCTAGAGCAGTCATGTGTGTTCCGTCAACCGACAAAGTAAACTATTCCAGGATCAGTCACTTGTGTTGCGTCAGTCGACAAATTACACTCTTTCAGGATCAATCACGTGTGTTCCCTAAATCGACAAATTAAACTCTTTCATGATCAATCACGTGTATTCCGTCAGTCGACAAATTAAACTGTTCCAGAATCAGTCACTTGTGTTCCGTCAACCCACAAAGGAAACTATTTCAGGATCAGTCACGTGTGTTCCGTCAACCGACAAAGGAAACTATTCCAGGATCAGTCACGTGTGTTTCGTCAACCGACAAAGGAAACAATTCCTAGAACAGTCACATGTGTTCCCTTCAGTCGACAAATTAACTATTCCTGGAGCAGTCACGTGTGTTCCGTCAGCTGACAAAGGAAACTATTACAGGATTAGTTACACACGGCGCTATTATTTACATTTATTCTAGGTAAAAAAAATGTGTTTGTTACGTAGACTACATGATAAGGCTGAGTATTTTAGCTTCTCATCTGGATATGTATTTGTTGAATAATCGCCTTTCAAATTAAATAAATATATAACCGTTTTTCATTTTGTTTTTCTTTTCCACTTTTTTTCTCATGTGGGAATCCCGTGGCTTTCATAAGCAACAGGCACTGATAAATATTTGATATCCTGAACCGGGACACCGTCACTCAGCTAACCCTTTGTTGGGGTTGGTTTGTTTAATGTTTTATAATATGTCTGTTTTTGTTCCAGTATTTATATAGTTTCATGTACAATATAGTATTGTCAACATTTCGTCTGGAAAAAATATATTGGAAAAAAAACCATGTCGAACCCTCTAAACAAACCAGGCTGTGTTGTTATCGTAATCACCTACAATGTACCAGTACATGATTCGATAATACATATCTGACCTTTGACCTTCGGCTAGATAAAACATCTACACGGAAGTATATAATCGTAACCTACGGGTTGTCGACGTGTGATTTAAGTGGTGTTATCTTACTCTCATAGTCGTGATACCAGATACGAAACTACGAAGTTACAATCTAAGTCAGATACGTACATTTGAATCATCCTATTGCGTTCAAATTCAGTTAAATCCATAAATAGTTAAAACCATGTCAATTTATATCAATCTATTTCCATTTACAGATCTTTTTATAAGTACACGTATATTGTGTTTACATCAATACTCACATGATCTATTGAGTGCTTATTTGTATTAAAGCGTGTTATGTTCACGTGGCCTAAAATGTTCAGGTGTGAAATGTCTTGTTAGCTTAACAGAAAGACACAGATATATGTGTCTGTAATTATTTTGTAAAAACATTGAACACAGAATTGAAATTTGTAAATGTATATATTAATATTCGAACTAAATAGAAAACGAAGTGTATCTGATATTTAGTTCGAAGAGCAGTTTTAATTGCAATGAAATAATTTTTATCTTTGAACTTTAAAAAATGTAAAGGTAAGCTAACAGCTTTCGGATCGTCTGAGATGTAGTGTAAATATAGCTTACTTTATGTATTCGTGCTATAATTTGGAGAACGATCAAGCATTTGTTTGGGGGATAGTTTGAGGATTTTGTCTCATAAAAGGAAAGAAGATGATACACCAAGTGTATACGTCCCGTATTTATTTATTTTAGCATTATTTAAACTGGGGGAAAGGTCATTTTGTTTTGTGTTGTTTTGTGCGACATAACCGTAAATATGCTCTGTATGACAATGAGTGTAGATCGTCTGGTAGTTGTGTTTTGTGTATAAGTAGGCTTAACATAACCTGTATTAGGTTATTGTAGTGTAAATACTGCACGAGCTGCCTGTGCCGGTATCTATTCAGACAAACAATAATGTTTAACAATGAACATGTTTATTTACACAAGCGTAATGTTTATATTAACCAAACATTTAAGGTCAATGTGTAGATGATGGCTTTTCAAACTGGTTATCTCCGGTGCGAATCCTCTCGTTTATCAGTATTTTGACAGAAACAAAATATCGGTTGATATTGACGTCAATATTTTAAAACGGAATTGGTTTTTCTTTTGAAATCAAAGAAAAATATATATATGTAAGACCGTATCTGTATTAATATTTTGTATTTAAATGCAATGTTTAGCTAAATTACATTAAAGTATGTGGTTGGTTGGCCGGGGCACGATTCCCATATCGGACGTGGAAAGGTATCGGGTCACCTGCCCGACCAAGTGGGAGTTGTCCGGGTACTCCGGTTTCCTCCCACATTAAGACCACCTACGCGCTAGACCAGCATGAGTGATTTAATTTGTTTCAAAACTGTTGTAAAATAAATAACGTACAATCCTAAAATATGCCATATGGTAAAAGCAACATCATATTTCCTTAAATTTTCTAAAAGACGCAAAAACATTAAAATATATCAAACGTTTAATAAAAATTCGTTTTTTTTTATTCAAATAATCAAACAAAATTTATAATTTATAGGCGTAAGCATTGCTCCAAAGACATCAATGATGCAATAACTATAAAAAACCGAAAAATTGATTGTTACGACACACAATGTAAATATTCAAGGCTTTTGATCTACACATATTCATGGTCATATCGTGTGTTGATCACTGTACACTACTCTATATATATAAGGAGTTGGCTATAGACACTGAGGTGTATAAAAATACATGTCTGGTGAGCGGAGATAAATAGACTGCTTTGTGTATGCAAATAACAATATCAATTGAATAAATGAATGACTAAGTATGACACATTGTAATGTTGTGTAAACCTGAGTTAACATGTTGTTTTACCAATCATTATTACAGAGAACGATATGTTGTTGTTAGGTGTCCCGAACAGCAGAATATATGAAGATAGCATTATTTTGAGCTATGATGGAAGAACTGTTATTATTTCAGTTGATATCGTTAAGTAATCCAAGATAGTTACTTAGTTGGACTATGTGCTGAATGTGCCGGTGATATAACACAGTTCTATTTTTGTTGTTTTCAATCTTAATTTAGTTGTTTTGTATATACTTTTGTATGTACTAATACTTGTGTGTTATGTTGCTCTCGACTGCGCTTTATATACTTCGTGTCATCCATAATTACTTTAGCTTAACTAGAAATCTTTTAAATTCTGATATCATTAGCGAAGCAGTTTCCATTAATTTGGCTAATATCTCTGTTTGTTATTCCCAGTTAGATGCACATTGTTTAAACATTTATATCTGTGTGTAGCCCTTTTGGCCAAATAGTAATCTAGTTCGGAACAACACAGTTAATATAAGTTCTTTGTTGTAAGTATGCTTGCCAATAGTCCTCCTGTACATAATTCACTACAATATATATCTTATATTTGTATAAATTTAATGTCGGTTACAAAAGCCATTTAAAGCTTGCATTGTATGATTGTACATGATACCAACTTTAACTACTTATTACAATTACCCTAACTAGATGGATTCCACCCCCTTGCTGACCAGACATGAGAATATTAAATAGTAAATAATATTATTTTATTATTTATTAAAGTGTCACATATTTATTCACAGTAAAACAAATACAATATAAAATCCATTAACAGGTATTAATATCTGGCCAAATGCTGACCTTAGAGACACTTTTTAAAAGCATGATGCATATTATTTAATGATTAATAGAATATTCCCCTACTTTGAGGGTGTGACCGAGAAATCCCCAACCCGAGGAGTAATGTTTTTTGGTCAGACAACCAAATAAATCACCCCGAGGGTTGGAGATTTCTCTGTTACACCCTTAAGGTAGGGGATGATTATTTTTTCCCATCCTATTATTTCATTCAAAACTCCATCGATAGTTGTGTGTTTGTAAACAAAACCACATGACGGGTATGAATATCGTCATTCACGTTTGATGAAGTCACAATTGCCAGTGACACATTTTAATGACGTCACAATTGAACAAGTGCTAATCGGCACGAGGCTATCTCCCCCTAGGGGATGACAAGCTGATCTTTCCCGGCTAAAACGGGAGACACACATGTGAAGGATGGGAGAAATACATGTCAGCAGCGGGAAACTTATTGTAAGGTTTTGTATCACAAATGAAAAATTACAATAATCAAAGTGTTTTCTAACTATTTTCAATTATTCACATGAACAACTTCCAAACATGCTTCATAAGGAAACGTGACAAGCATATCTTTTTTTTCTTAATGTGTACTTTTAAGTGTAGGTATTTTTAATAAATAATGATTTATCTCGATTTGAATGTCGAGATTTATCAAGCATGGCGAATCGCAATGGAAAGATGAAAACAAATCTCTGATTATACCATAAAAAAACAAATGTTAAACACAATTACATTTGCATATTTCTTCTCAGAAGTTAACCAGATAATGGCTAACAGCTATATGAGGCTAGCAGGTATGGGAGATTGGCTATGGGGCTAATTGGTTTGGATATCTACACGTAGGAGGGTTACGGTTATAAGTAGTATAAGTACAATATGCCAATAAGTTCAATGCGACAACCAGGTAGGAGGTTGGGTTGTATATGAGTAATGAGATATTGCATTTCGGACGTTACTATCTATTGTCACAGTACGGTGACCGTCCATAAGGTTTATATATATACATCAGATGACACCAACGTTCATGGTTGCATAAACAATGTCAACTGTGAACCTCCATGGGGCTAAGTAAATTGAAATAGGTCCAACTTTAAAAGGTGTTGGTTCACTTGCCACATCTTCGCATATGTTCGGCATAACTATAAACGTTTTAGAAGTGTGTTAAATTGTAAAATTGTTGATATTGTGTGTTAAGGTTTAGTAAAGGATATTGTCTTTAAAGCAATAGTAACGATTGAGAAAGTAGCTATATACATGTAAACTACAGTAGTATTTGTGAATGCGGTGTTGCATCAAAAAAGGTGTAGTGTGTCAGAACGGCCGCCTCTCACGGAATCAAGTCATCCTGTCACAGTGACATTTAATTACCTCAGTGTCCACCTTCCGTTGTCTCAATAAACACGCTTTTTTCAACACCTTCCATTTGCTCTATGTTAACTTATATCTATGTACAAACAGATGTGTGGTTATTTACGTAAAACTAAATTCCAACGACCTTAAAAGTTGAAAGGGTTCGTTTACAGTGTCTGCCGTGATCAACATCCAAACAAAAGCATTTCATATTTTGTAAAATAATTGACTTTAAGTCACAGAATCGATTTTTATATAAAGGCAGTGGCGGATCCAGAGGTTTGTTTGGGGGCTTCAAGAACATCCCCCCCCCCCCCCCCCCCCCCCAAATGTTTATTTGTAGTCCCATTTTCGTCGGGTGAATTCTGATAGAACACTATTTAATCATTTTGATTATTTCTAATCGTTTTAAGAATTAATGCGGACATCACAACAGTCTATTGAGGTATAGAATGTAAATGGGATTTTTTCACTTTCCAATTAATTGCTCCAGTCAGACTGACGTTACAAGGACATTTCGATGAAAATTTACCTATTCATACCGATAACATCAAGTAATAAATCAATATTACCCAGTCATATCTGTGATATCACTTACGTGGAATAAAGTGAAACAGCTCCCAAACGGCTTAGTGCCACTATAGATATGCCCCGAGAGACATTAAGACCCCTGTGCGCTTTCGTCTGACCAAACAAGTGTGATGAAATATACGTTGATTAATAAATGTTGATAAGCTTTTATCCATCATTTTTCAAAAAATATGTAGAGTAAATCTGTCAGATCTACCGCTAGTCCTTTCTGCCTTCTATGCATGCTTCTTCAGGCGGATTGATGGGTATTTATCATCGTTGGTTATATGACATCATCAATATTTGCATAGTCAACAATTTTAGTGACGTCATCAATAAACAATCATACTGACGTCATACCATACCATATAATATCTATAGAGAATGTACACATTGTTTCCTGTTGAATACTGCTTATTGTATAAGTATGACAGAATGCCGATATTTTTCACGAGTGCTGCTACGCATTCGTGAAAATATCGGTATATTTTATTTCCATTCGAGTGACATATGTATTTACTTAACGGGAAAACCATTATATTTTCTATTTGAAATATTGCTGCATCACAAAAGGAATGGGAATTAGTAGCGTAATAGTTGACGGTTCTAATGACGTCACACTTGAGAACACGACAGAGTGCCATTTTGAATGGTGAATGGTTTATATAATTACCCAGCGCAGTTCTGCCATTTGATGCTTTCTGGAAATATTTCCAAAATAAAGTTATGTCATCGATGTAGAGTTTATAAACCATAACGTATGTTGCAAATGTGTACTTAATCAACCTGTATTCTGTCGTCGCTTTACATGATCAGGAAATTGAAAATCCACACAGTGAATATTACGAAGCTTGTGTTTTGACAATACTATAAGTTATATCTTCACATATGAAAGTAAGTTTATATTAAATAAAGTCTGGTTTTCCTTGGTTCTAATCGGCTTATCCTTGATCCTAGGTTCGCCGATATATACATGTACCATATCGACCTCATGTTTCTATTTTTGTCTAGCACGTAACCATATCGACCTCATGTTTCTATTTTTGTCTAGCACGTAACCATATCGACCTCATGTTTCTATTTTTGTCTAGCACGTAACCATATCGACCTCATGTTTCTATTTTTGTCTAGCACGTAACCATATCGACCCCATGTTTCTATTTTTGTCTAGCACGTAACCATATCGACCTCATGTTTCTATTTTTGTCTAGCACGTAACCATATCGACCTCATGTTTCTATTTTTGTCTAGCACGTAACCATATCGACCTCATGTTTCTATTTTTGTCTAGCACGTAACCATATCGACCTCATGTTTCTATTTTTGTCTAGCACGTAACCATATCGACCTCATGTTTCTATTTTTGTCTAGCACGTAACCATATCGACCTCATGTTTCTATTTTTGTCTAGCACGTAACCATATCGACCTCATGTTTCTATTTTTGTCTAGCACGTAACCATATCGACCTCATGTTTCTATTTTTGTCTAGCACGTAACCATATCGACCTCATGTTTCTATTTTTGTCTAGCACGTAACCATATCGACCCCATGTTTCTATTTTTGTCTAGCACGTAACCATATCGACCTCATGTTTCTATTTTTGTCTAGCACGTAACCATATCGACCTCATGTTTCTATTTTTGTCTAGCACGTAACCATATCGACCCCATGTTTCTATTTTTGTCTAGCACGTAACCATATCGACCTCATGTTTCTATTTTTGTCTAGCACGTAACCATATCGACCTCATGTTTCTATTTTTGTCTAGCACGTAACCATATCGACCTCATGTTTCTATTTTTGTCTAGCACGTAACCATATCGACCTCATGTTTCTATTTTTGTCTAGCACGTAACCATATCGACCTCATGTTTCTATTTTTGTCTAGCACGTAACCATATCGACCTCATGTTTCTATTTTTGTCTAGCACGTAACCATATCGACCCCATGTTTCTATTTTTGTCTAGCACGTAACCATATCGACCTCATGTTTCTATTTTTGTCTAGCACGTAACCATATCGACCTCATGTTTCTATTTTTGTCTAGCACGTAACCATATCGACCTCATGTTTCTATTTTTGTCTAGCACGTAACCATATCGACCCCATGTTTCTATTTTTGTCTAGCACGTAACCATATCGACCTCATGTTTCTATTTTTGTCTAGCACGTAACCATATCGACCTCATGTTTCTATTTTTGTCTAGCACGTAACCATATCGACCCCATGTTTCTATTTTTGTCTAGCACGTAACCATATCGACCTCATGTTTCTATTTTTGTCTAGCACGTAACCATATCGACCTCATGTTTCTATTTTTGTCTAGCACGTAACCATATCGACCTCATGTTTCTATTTTTGTCTAGCACGTAACCATATCGACCCCATGTTTCTATTTTTGTCTAGCACGTAACCATATCGACCTCATGTTTCTATTTTTGTCTAGCACGTAACCATATCGACCTCATGTTTCTATTTTTGTCTAGCACGTAACCATATCGACCCCATGTTTCTATTTTTGTCTAGCACGTAACCATATCGACCTCATGTTTCTATTTTTGTCTAGCACGTAACCATATCGACCTCATGTTTCTATTTTTGTCTAGCACGTAACCATATCGACCTCATGTTTCTATTTTTGTCTAGCACGTAACCATATCGACCTCATGTTTCTATTTTTGTCTAGCACGTAACCATATCGACCCCATGTTTCTATTTTTGTCTAGCACGTAACCATATCGACCTCATGTTTCTATTTTTGTCTAGCACGTAACCATATCGACCTCATGTTTCTATTTTTGTCTAGCACGTAACCATATCGACCTCATGTTTCTATTTTTGTCTAGCACGTAACCATATCGACCCCATGTTTCTATTTTTGTCTAGCACGTAACCATATCGACCTCATGTTTCTATTTTTGTCTAGCACGTAACCATATCGACCTCATGTTTCTATTTTTGTCTAGCACGTAACCATATCGACCTCATGTTTCTATTTTTGTCTAGCACGTAACCATATCGACCTCATGTTTCTATTTTTGTCTAGCACGTAACCATATCGACCCCATGTTTCTATTTTTGTCTAGCACGTAACCATATCGACCTCATGTTTCTATTTTTGTCTAGCACGTAACCATATCGACCTCATTTTTCTAAATTTATATCTGGATATTTCCATGTGATATACATATATGTTTATTTTTACATTTTGACTGAATTTTATTTTATTGTTTTGCTAAAATATACATTTTGTTATATTGTTATTGAAAGCAAAGTTATATTTTTGTTTCAAAAAAAGGACAAGTAGATAAACACTGATTTCTGATATTTAAGTGGTGAAAATGTAAAAGTTAAAGAATGGACATTAAATGACCAACACAGACTAAATACACTGAACTTACAAAACCTATATATTACGATATTGGATCAGTATCAAAATGCATTATGAATTTATCAACAAGGACCAAAGAAAATATCTTTTATTATGATGCCGGTCATTAATCTAGGTTAGTATATATGTTATTACCGATTTAATACGCATTGACAAAATCACCATGTTAGACAGTCGTGAGCGTTAAAGTCAACTTATCTTGGACCCCCCGCAGAGTCGGAGTTTACTTCAATGTTGCTTGGTAAATGATAACTGATATTGATGAATGATACCAGGAGCTATTATAGTAAACATGACATTTGAAACAAGCTCCTGAGTATCGAATCAACTGCGACATACAGACCCCTTAGGTAGGGGAAACGGGGATGTTACTATCAGGAAAAGGAAAGATCACGATAAGAAAGTCGAAATCGTACCTTTTTCATCAAGCTTTGGTCATGATGTAAATAAAGGAAAGGGGCTGAAATACAGTAGTCCGTGGTGTCCTTGTTTACAATAAGACAAGTTCGGTTCAATCGGTCAACGATTTCAGACTTTTCATTTTTTTCTACCAGCCTAATGTTATAACCCTCATTTTGTTGTATCTCATCAACTTAACATAATTTTTCGTTTGTATTTGACATTAATAAACACTTTTCCCTCGTTGTTTCGTTCTGAATCCATCGATTTTGCATTAAGGGCTTATTCGTAAACATAGTTAGTTTAACATGTCAATACATCTTAATTTATGCATTCACATGAACCCTAACTCTGGTTTGTATGCACAGTTGTTTGCATATAAATGAATATTGCAAGGATTATTTCGTCATATATTCGATGTAATAATTATTTATTAAAGCTATCCTAAAATGCCACAATTTATAATTAAAATGCATTTTTAGAAAATGTCTGCATTTAAAAGAATTTATTTTGGGTTTGTCTTTTAATACGTGTCATTTTAGTTTTGAATTTCGACATTTAAAAGTCTCCAGACTCGATTAAAAATGTACATGACAGTTCCGTTAAAATAATCAGACATAACCAACTGGACACATGATTTTAAGACATCTAAACTCAGATCTTTGTTAGTTATTTGGTACTCTCTATTTTTGAACCAGCTAGGTTCATATGACAACGCCTTTCACAGATGAAAGGGGGACTCAAACGACGATTAAAACTGCCAGTACACTAAATTCCATAACGTGTCATGGGGTCAACGCATCACGTGCACTGGTTGTATCATTCTTGCAACATCCGAACCAGAGATGCACAGGAAGCTACGTAGACAAGTAGGAAGGATAGGAGGTAGGGAAGAGAATGATGTCGTTATTTGGATGACATTTCTATGATGGTTTCTCCACTGTACCCCAGGCAGAACAATATTCGGATTTTGCAACGGATCACATGCATAGTCGGCTTATTGACAAGGGAGCATATAGTACAACCGGTACTTCAAGGAACCAAACCTATTTGATTATCAGACTAGAAGACAATAAATGCTTGATTCGAATTGTAAGATTGAAAAATAAACTACCCCTTCATTCTACACAGATGACCGGGATTCAGTCCTCCAAATCATCTTAGCATTTAACTGTGTTCTCCTACCCGACAACCCCAGGGACAAGGTGGGGTGTATCCCTGAGATGGGTGCTACAGTGCGCGCGCGTGCTGATAAATGGAAGCAAAGTAATGATGTTACTGGAAG
This sequence comes from Mizuhopecten yessoensis, assembly GCF_002113885.1. Lineage (NCBI taxonomy): Eukaryota > Metazoa > Mollusca > Bivalvia > Pectinida > Pectinidae > Mizuhopecten > Mizuhopecten yessoensis. The sequence continues at coordinate 1,558,395 of NW_018407883.1, read as the reverse complement.
CATGACCCAGACGAAAAACACGCTAATAACTTATACACTTCCAGTAACTTCGACTCCAAACTTTATGATTTATGGTGAATTAGGTCAATATCCTCTTGAGATAGCTATCTCAATAATAAACATGTATTTAGAATTAACGGTAAAGTTACAGAAGAAGTGGACAATTTTAGCTATCTGGGTGTGACATTTAATTACAATGGTAGTTTTTTGAAATTTAAACGGAAGCTTTGTGAGCAAGCCCAAAAATCCTTTTTTTCTGTTTATTGTATGATAAAAAATCAACCTCTTCCAATAGACTTGCAATTTAAATTATTTCATACCCTAGTTAGTCCTATATTGTTACATATATGGATCTGAAATATGGGAATACGAAAATAACAAAATATTAGAACACACTCATTTGAAACTTTTAAGACGAATTTTATGATTTATGGTGAATTAGGTCAGTATCCTCTTGAGATAGCTGTTAAGTTGAGAATGATGACTTTTTATAACTCACTCTTAATGAATACCTCTTAACTTAATTGCCATATGTATAGATTAATGTTCAAACTTCAAGCCAATAATTTGTGTAAGTTTAATGGTTAGAATATATAAAAATGTGTTTTGATGAAGTCGGACAAAGTTCTACTTTTTATAAAACAGGAACCTATTAGTAAATATTATATTAAAAACACCGTCAAACAAATTTGTATTGATCAAATTTTACAAAGATGGCATGCAAACAATTAGGAAGAAACATGAACTTGAGCCTTATTTGACTCGCCTTTCTGAAAAAAACAGGTCAATATTATGCAAATTTAGATGTTCTAATATTAAATTGCTCCCTTTGAAACGGGTAGGTGGCATAATATTCAAAAACAAGACCGAAAATGCACTCTATGTAAAAATGTTCTAGGCGACGAATTTCATTATTTATTCAAATGTACAAATTTAATAATTGCAGAGCTTAGAGAAAAATATATTCCTCTGTATTATAGAAAAATTCCGTCTCAAATTAAAATGAGTGATCTGTTGTCATTTTATAACACGACAGTATTAAATGGAATTTGTCTTTTGTTGGAAAAAAATAACAAACTGTTGTAGTATGTATCATGATAACTGTTTTGTGAACTTGCTATCCATTTTGTCATCACGTGTGTATTATTATACTCTGATACCTCATGTTGTACATTTTAATGTATCTGAGGAAAAACAATAAACTTGTGAAGCTAGTGGAAACCAACTGTCGTACTACGAGATAAGGGTAGCGATGGCATAGACAGCGTGGGGATACACTTACCACGCGTGCAGGTGAATCAATTCACAGGGGCTATCGTCGGACATACAGCATACTAGTCTTACAAGACGACTACATACGTTTTATGCACGTCTGTAATTGCATTACACGCATGTTAATATAATAGTATAAACTGGCACGCGAGTAACCTAAGCTGACACAAAAGTTGAACTTTGATTCATAAACCCTCTATAGCAGTCACATATAACTATGTATGATACAAGTGACTACAGTGTGGAGTCAGCGAAGCTTGTCCGATGGCCGTGTATATAAAATACCTGTGTGTCAGGGCTACACATACACACTTACAGCCCCGCAAGCTTTAATAAAACTTCCGGGTTGTCCCTCATGTGCATACATATACCAAAGATGGGCTAGTCGTCCTAATAGGGTTGTTTTTAAGCTGAGAACGGGAAATATGTCATAGCTGTGTACTCGAAATGATAGCCAGCGCGTTATAAAGGTCTTAATCATGAAGTGCCGGTTGAGTCAAAAGCGGGACAGACCATCATCACTTGCACATCTCACTCCAATGGACGGATTTACAACAAACACAGTTGTTCGGATGTGTGAAACGCGTTACTGAGATAACTTTCGTACATTTTATATACCAGTGTTTAAAGTGGAGACGGTGATCCAGGTGTTTCGTGAAAAATGGGAAATAATTCATTGCTGATCAGGGTAACACTCGCAGTGGTTGTTCATGTTCTGGGTATGATGACGTCATCAGAGGTAAGGTACTAATTGATTACAAGTGATTTAATTATGTAAATAAATGAATAGTGTTTTTGGAACAGATTTTATTAATAAGATTCAGTGGGGACGACACACTGTACTGAGATAGACAATCGTGTATGCATGGTTAGCTTGAGGGCAAATTCATATTCATATACATTTTTAATCTCTATACGTATTTTGAATGTTGGTGATCAGCTTTGAAAAGGAACTCAATCAAAAAAAAATCAAAATTCAAGAGGAATTGAGGAAAGGTGAATGATTAGAATAGAGACAAAAAAAGTAAGCGAAGACTAGAGGGGGTTAGATAGGGGGACAGGTTATTGTAAATAATGATAGAGTGAGTGTGGAGGGGGTTAAATAGGGGGACAGGTTATTATAAATAAGGGTAGAGGAAGTGTGGAGGGGGTTAGATAGGGGGCAGGTTATTATAAATAAGGCTAGCGTGAGTGTGGAGGGGGTAAGATAGGGGGCAGGATATTATAAATAAGGCTAGAGTAAGTGTTGAGGGGGCTAGATAGGGGGACAGGTTATTCTTAATAAGGCTAGTGTGAGTGTGGAGGGGGTTAGATAGGGGAAAAGGTTATTCTTAATAAGGCTAGAGTGAGTGTGGAGGGGGTTAGATAGGGGAAAAGGTTATTCTTAATAAGGCTAGAGTGAGTGTGGAGGGGGGTAGATAGGGGGACAGGTTATTCTTAATAAGGCTAGTGTGAGTGTGGGGGGGGTAAGATAGGGGGACAGGTTATTATAAATAAGGGTAGAGTAGGGGTTGAGGGGGTTAGATAGGGGGACAGGTTATTCTTAATAAGGCTAGAGTGAGTGTGGAGGGGGTTAAATAGGGGGACAGGTTATTATAAATAAGGCTAGCGTGAGTGTGGAGGGGGTAAGATAGGTGGACAAGTTATTATAAATAAGGCTAGAGTAAATGTTGAGGGGGTAAGATAGGGGGACAAGTTGTTATAAATAAGGCTAGAGTAAGTGTGGAGGGGGTAAGATAGGTGGACAAGTTATTATAAATAAGGCTAGAGTAAGTGTTGAGGGGGCTAGATAGGGGGACAGGTTATTGTAAATAATGATAGAGTGAGTGTGGATGGGGTTAAATAGGGGGACAGGTTATTATAAATAAGGCTAGACTGAGTGTGGGTAAAGTTAGAGTCACGAGAATCGTGGGAGCTGTAGAGGTGAAAGGCACGAGGGTAAAATAAAGGTAATATTTGAGGGTAATACAAAACACATGTAGATGAAGAGTTTCGTAAAATGGCGAAATATAGAGATACAAGGAACGAGGGTACATTGAAGGTCGGGTCAGTGAGGGTAATGTTACGACCGAGGTGAAAACGATAGGGTACGACTCGACAGAATGCGGGTAATGTGAACACTGAGGGGAATACGAGGCTCTGGAGTGAGTGTCGAGTGGGTAAGGTGAGGGTAAATGGGATGAGGATAGCGTGAAGCTCCCTATATGAAATGAGGGTAATGTTACGATCGAAGGGTAATTCCTGAGGGAAAGACGAGGCTCTAGATAGGGCGGGTTGCGTACCAAAGAATTGATGGTAAAAATGATGAAGATACTGTATGACGAGCTCGTGTTATATACACGTGACTGTATGAATTAGATCAACCATACGTTATTTACTTCCCTCAGTCTGGCACGGGGTCAGATTGTAGGTGGGATTAAAAGGCTTTCTCAATAATACGTAGCAAAAAGTTAAAAATAGAACCCACTCAATGTTACAGGTACTCTCGAACCAGGAAGTGGCCTGGTAAACCCAGTAAAAACCGATGAGTTGGTTATAAATCCCCATATTGTGATTTCTAACTAAAAGTATTTTCAAGGAACTGGATTTAAATATTCTGTTCAGCTTGTGGCATTATCCCTCTCAAATATATGTCCATTTTTTATTTTTCCTTTTATGTATTTAAAGTCTAAAATGTGATTTTTTGCTGCGAACGTATTCTATGACCAAAGGCAGGGTACAAATACAGTGGCGGATCCAGAGGGTGTGTTTTGGGCTTCAGGATAGGTATCTGGTATCCGCCACTGAAATAATTTATAAGTTTGCTTTATGAATATTCCTTATTCAGATTCGTTATGAGCCGAGAGATATACGTCCCATGGGGGCATATAGAATACAGGTTAGTTTGCCTGATAGGCGCAGATATATACATATATATATCATGCAGCGAAGGTGGTGATCAACAAATGAATGCGTAATTTAAAATCTGATACGACCAAAGAAAGGATAATTATTCTCAAATCGTAAGATAAGTGATCGACAGAATAGATTTACTCTTTGATTATAACCATCTGGCTTGTTTTTTCTAAGTTTTACGGTACCCAAACCTAACACTACCGCGTGACAAGCAGGGCCCAGTTGTTCAAACGGTGGTTAGGTTACTAACTGTTTAACGACATTTCAACCTGTAATACTTCGGTTAAAATATGAGGTGAAATCTCTTAATAGTGCGTGCAATTTTAATCTACTGAAATGTTTGCTTACTGGAAAGATAAATGTACACAAAAATAAAATGTAAGCTATTCGCTGATTAGGCTAATCACATTTTGTACAACAGCGCCCTGGTTGTTGTGAACAGCAAATGTATGGTTGTAAATATGTCATTTGTTTACCTGAAACTACAGGTTACATATTTTTTCTTTGATAGCAGGTAGTGTAAATAATCGTTTCAGTAACCACATCGATATGAAGCTATCAGATATTTATTTTATCTATCACCTGACAAATTGTGTAACATTGTTGGGTCAAAAAGGGTTATTTATTACTCTCACACAACCAATGTTTCCTCACTTCTGACCCATTGGATAACCCTGCTAGGAGTTGGTAAACATTTTTGGTTAAACAATCTGGACGTGATTTCATTAGTCATTTTATTATTTATGACGTCACGTAACAATGCTTTGCGACGTCATCTTCCATTGTGACGTCATGATTTACGGCAATTGTTTCCCCCATCGGAAGCCGACAAAGTGTATTTTCAAGGGAAACATATGGCTTTCCAGATAAAATATGAACGTTGTGGGAGAAAAACGACCCCAAACTCTTGATGGTAGGTTATCATGTTAACAAACCTCGTGCCTTTATACAATTTGATAATTAACGAAATCGAGTTAGATAAACATGATAACCAACTATCACTCGTTGGGGAACCTCCATTTAAATTATCAGTCTATAGGGATTTTTTTAATTATAGTCTATAAAGTCGAAGTTTGTAGATACAGATTTCAAAAATATCATAAAAAATTACCCATGGTTAATTATAATAGAAGAGCTTAGTTTGGAGGGGGTTGTGATGTGAGGCCCAGTAGATGGAACGATCAGGGGGGGGGGGGNGGGGGGGAGATGCCGCAAAGGTAACTGTTTGATCATCATGTGATGACCGAGTGAGATCATTGGATGTAGCCCTACGCCAATATCAGTGATATATACCGTATTTATAAGTTATAAACGATATGTTAGCTTAGAGCTACATCAAATAGTCGTATAATACGTATTCAGTATATATTTGATTAAAGGACCAGAAGAGAGTTCACCTAAATATGTTTTCGAAGGAGAGATAGAGTAAATATTCTTCAGTCGGAAGTGTTAATGCCGCAGAATGCATGGGCGTAGCTTCTGATCCTGATGGATTGAATATCTACAAACGAACGGGACTTCGATCAAGTACCATCGAATTTTATTAAATCAACAAAAAAATGCTATTGGCGTTGTAACTAAACTTAAATCATGTAACATACATTTCTCTATTGGCCTTTTGTAGACATGGCAAGCCAGAACAATCTTAGTTAATCTTATCAACAGCAAAACCCAGTGTTAAACACTTGATAGATTTGTTAGGTTGCCGCTTTTTATGTTTTCCGCTAGTTTACATATGATTGTATAGCTGAGGTTTCTTCTACTTCAGCGCATACCAACATAGCATTGTCTGTCTGAGGTATTATGTCCTAACAGAAGTCATACTTAAAGCGAATATATCATACACTATTTTCAGAAAATGTGTCTCAAAGCTTGCACCGATAATTGAAATTACCTACAAACAAATTAGATAATGATTGAAAACAATTTGGAAATAACTTTCACGCCGATACGCTTAATTATGTATCTCTCGTATAAGATTCAAAAAGATACAATATACAAAATATTTTAAATAGCGTCGTTATCAAAGCAACGTAAATTCAGTAGAGCTATCCTTACGATGTAAATGGTTTTGTACACGATGGGAATATTAAAATTTGAAATTAAAAAAATAATACTTATGAATATAACTTCATATATCATCCTGTTTACCTGTGTTTATCTCTTATCTAATCATGGAATTCCAATATATGAGTCGCTCTCAAATTGATATGTTGATTTATATCAATATCGATTACTGATAATGACGTCATCTCGTGTCGTCTGTCGCCTCAAACCAACACCACACCTGGTAATTGACTTACCTGGAATGCTGATTTGTAAAACCTGACATTTTTATGCAGGTGCAATTAGCGAATTCTGACAGCTTTACATGGTCATGCATTGATATATACTTTTCATATATTAAATACGTTAAACCTTTTACTGGGTGCATACGATATATCATGTTTGGTTTTCAGATTTCGAGAGAAAAATATCTAGTTCGAATATAACGTAATGTGGTTTACCTGTGGGAGGGGTCCTGATGACACCTGATTACACCTGTTGTTGAAAGTCTCGTAATAAACTAGTTCAAGTTCAAGTTTTTTTTATTTACCAAATGCAATAAAGCATATACAATGTAGGTTATGAAATTACATAGCACATGATTTATATTGTACAATACAGAAGATGGCGAAGGATAATTCCTTATCCACATTTAACATATATATTTTATATATATATTTTGAAAAAGAAACACAAAATTACATTATCGTAATGATAATAGGCTAGGAATACCGTATGTTATATCAGGGTATTTTGTTACAGGTATTCTAAATACAGGGTATTTTGTTACAGGTTTTCTAAATACAGGGTATTATGTTACAGGTATTCTAAATACAGGGTATTCTGTTACAGATATTCTAAATACAGGGTATTCTGTTACAGGTATTCTAAATACAGGGTATTCTGTTACAGGTATTCTAAATACAGGGTATTCTGTTACAGGTATTCTAAATACAGGGTATTCTGTTACAGGTATTCTAAATACAGGGTATTCTGTTACAGGTATTCTAAATACAGGGTATTCTGTTACAGGTATTCTAAATACAGGGTATTCTGTTACAGGTATTCTAAATACAGGGTATTCTGTTACAGGTATTCTAAATACAGGGTATTCTGTTACAGGTATTCTAAATACAGGGTATTCTGTTACAGGTATTCTAAATACAGGGTATTCTGTTACAGGTATTCTAAATACAGGGTATTCTGTTACAGGTATTCTAAATACAGGGTATTCTGTTACAGGTATTCTAAATACAGGGTTTTCTGTTACAGGTATTCTAAATACAGGGTTTTCTGTTACATGTATTCTAAATACAGGGTTTTCTGTTACAGGTATTCTAAATACATGGTATTCTGTTACAGGTATTCTAAATACATGGTTTTCTGTTACAGGTATTCTAAATACAGGGTATTCTGTTACAGGTATTCTAAATACAGGGTATTCTGTTACAGGTATTCTTAATTCAGTGTGATTACCTGCTGATTCATACACTGATGTATGTAACCTGCTTTTCACTTACGTCAGACACTTCAGAGCTTTCAATCTTTGACTTGTTATTTTCCCGATGTCAAAGTGGTCAAGCTTGACCACCTTGGTTAGAGCGACCCAGTCATACCTGTAGAATGTAGTGTTCATTCATGACATTGACGGACAGTGTGATCGTTTCCATCTATGATTGATTGGTGACCGCTGGTCATCAGCACTTTTAATGGTCTTGTCAACACGTTATGTGGTTAATAAAAAATGTAATGTAAAAAGCGATGGGGAAATCCAAGGTCTCTATATAATGAAACATCCCCGCATTTAAAAAAAAAAAAAAAAAAAAAAAAAAAAAAAAAAACGGATATATATATGAATAACAATATTTGTGGCAGACGATATAAATCAATGTAAACACTACATACTGGGCTGCTTATTTATGACACAACTAACTAGATACATAGGAAATATTCCTGAAACTTGCAGTTGCTTGACCAATGTATCATAATACAGTACGATCACACGGCGTCTTATTTATAAACCATTTGTATGTCCACCACAATGTATCGGTGTGGACATAGAGGCAGCAATGCCTGCGTCCACTAATATCCTATTAAATCCTAATAAATAATTGTAGTTCACGTTTGAATTAATTGTCGTTTAACGAGTCCTGTGTTTAATGTTTGGAGAGTCTCGGGGGTACATAGGCGTGTGAAGCCAGAGACACGTTGATAATATAATGCTCCAGTGTGTAACCCACCCCTAAACGTAAGTAAGCATGCCGGTAAACACCGCCAAGTATAAGATACAGGGTACCTGTAAGTTAAACTCTATCCATCACCACTGACACTGTTGTGACATATTCTTTTCATACCTTTTCAAAAGAAAATATTTCATAAAGCATCACATGCTGCCATGCACTTGACCGAAATGTACATGTAGGTTGTCGAAATTTGAATGCTTGAAAATAAAAATTAAAAAAAGGATAACTGCAGTGGTCGAACTCCGGACCTTTACATTACAAAGCCTACAGTTTACCAAGGACTTATACAAGCAATGGGTGCAAAACCTAGACAAAACTTGATAAAGGAAGTCACTTTTAACCAGAAAAACTCGTTTTGGTTGCCTCGTCTTCTTTTTAAAAGCTAAGTGGAAACCTTCTTCGAGATTTTATCTAATGCAATAGTAACCTTTACCTAAATATATGTAAACTTTTGTTTTCTTTTCATTTTACAACTACTATGCCATAAGATTTATCGATTGAATAATTCGAATAGTGCGCAGAGGAAATTTACGTTGAAGGAAACATGAAAAACACTGGTGTTTGCAAGGTGACCCAATACCTTACATGTACCATATGTATAGAGACTCGGGCGTCTTTGCTGGGCGAACCGATCTCTTTAGTTCTGATGTTTGAGCTCGTTCAAACTTCAAAACTGGATATTTCTCATTTATTAGCATGATCTAAAACATAATTTAAGATATGACTTTATATACATATTTTATTTATTTTATAAAACAATTATGAAAATGAAACAAGTAATTTTAACTTACCACGACTTGGATGTTTACATATGCGGGGGAGGTTCTTGGAAGAGCGTTTCATGTGAGTAGCTCGTACAATAATATATGGTAATTGGCCAATGAAACTTGTAATTATGATTTCATGATCTCAAAATAAATAGACTGTAATAGTTATATTCATCACCACAGAAAACTGGGGAGCAGCGCTAAACAAAGCGCGTGTTAAAACGTCACCAAAGTAGGGAATATTGTCCTTTTTGGCAACATTCTCATCTAAACATTTTCTTCGTTTGGCAGAATTGAACTTAGAAAGCTATCCAGCTATTTCCCCGGACCTCTGCCATAAACTGTTACTCAGTATTGGAATCTAGTTTTTCTGGCTTGACTATAGCATTTCAGAAATCATTTCTGAAAAGAAAGTCATATCTTGCGGCACTTTTATGAAAAAAATGAGAAAAATGAAAAACAGGAAAAAGATATATCAAAACCGGTGTTCTGGGTGTGAAAATGTAGCGGGGCTAGAACGGGATTCCAACTCAGAGCCTCCTATTGTTATACTGTCGCTGTAATCGACTGAGATACGTGTTCAACTTTAGTGTTCTCGCCAAAATGTGCTACAGTTAAATCTAAAACGAAATTAACGGAAGGTAACAGTATATACGTAAAACCACAGACCAGCGGGACAAGGATCCTTAAATTATAACCAAATTCTATCCTTTGTCCCATCCTCGACATTTCCGGAGTCACGCTCACTTACATTCAATGCTCAGCGTAACCCTCGGGATTTCGAGGATCTTATTGTCTCTACCGTTACAGATACAATTGTACTTGCTGTGGTCAGTTTTGCCACAAATACATTAGACACCTGTGTAATGGTACAGCACAAAAGGCGGTAATGTACATTTCAGACAGAGTGTATGTGGTCAGTCTGACCAAGTAAACACTATATTTCTGTATATACATACAATAAGTGTTAGGGTACATCAGAGAGATGGTTGTGTGGTCAGTCTGACCAAATAAACACTAATACCCGTATATACATACAATAAGTGGTAGGGTACATCAGAGAGATGGTTATGTGGTCAGTCTGACCAAATAAACACTAATACCCGTATATACATAAAATAAGTTGTAGGGTACATCAGAGAGATGGTTCTGTGGTCAATCTGACCAAATAAACACTAATACCCGTATATACATACAATAAGTGGTAGGGTACATCAGAGAGATGGTTCTGTGGTCAGTCTGACCAAATAATCACGAATACCCGTATATACATACAATAAGTGGTAGGGTACATCAGAGAGATGGTTCTGTGGTCAGTCTGACCAAATAAACACTAATACCCGTATAACGGTACACTATATATTTGTCGGTTTATCGTCGTATAATCAAAGGATAACAGTACAGATATACCAACGTCGTCACCAGTTTGTATATTATTGATAATAAACACAACATAGATTCCTCGAAAGGTTTAAAGCAAGGTTTGAACAGGAAACGTGGCAGAAAAAGAAACTTTTCAACTAATTCGATGAGAAACAAACGAGGTAGAAAATGGAACGTTCGTGTAAATGTTGTTTGTGATACACTGTGGCAGTCGTGAATTGGTTGTTGGGGATCTAGATGAATTACTGCACATGAGTAATAGTTTACAAACATTTCTTATCTGTCATTGTAAGCCGCATGAGGTTGGCCACGAACCTTGGCCAGGCCACATACGTGAACATACAATACCACAATTGTAATGAATGGAAGTGTTACATTCAGAGAATTTATACTCGAAGGACACAGCCACGCTATGATCATCCTTATCACTGTAAGAGTATGGGTGTAGGTTTACGGCATCACTCTCCTTGCAAACTAAGTGTTTGTATTGCTCTCTCATTTTACTCAAAAAGGAAGAAGTTTGTGTTCCTTGTTCTCAGTTAACAGACTCATAACATACTGTTAATAAGGGTTTTTCATCGTGAATTATATTAAGTGTGGTAAACACATACTGCTTCAATTGATGTTAGAATACCAGCGCATCGAGACTTGCAATAAAAAGGAGTTATGTACGACATAAACTTATTAGTCTTTCAAAATATATCTTAATGATAGTGAAGTACTTTTAGTTTATCTTATAGTGTATTTCGTTCTAGAACGCTTCAACGCTACAACGCTACGCAAAAGCCTACGGTAGGATTCATATTCGGGCGGTCGGGTGGCGTAGTGGAAAGAGCACTTGCCTTTCACCAAGGTGGCCGGGGTTCGATTCCCCGAAATGGTATGGGCGGTTTCCTCCCACATAGAGACCCCCGCCGCGCTAACATAGGGCTGCAGCAAGACTGATTAGGTACTTGTTACATTTATGGAATGAGGGAACTCGCATTTAATTTTGTACGTATTTGAAGACTTGACAAACGAAAAGTTATGTTTAACCGCTAACTCTACGTAAACCTGTCAAGCTCACGGTCAGAATGTTCCGCTAAACTTACCGCGAAGGTGACTTGAAATAGTGTTTTGACGGGCGATGTCGATAGATTGGTGAATTTGAATGAATAAAATAAACAAACGATATAATGCACGACTTCAGTGGTAATTGGTTGTCGTCTGTCAACCACAGGGTGACTGAAAATGAATAGTTCACAAAGATATCCGGGTCAACAAAGTCAAAAATGATAAAAACGCGCATCTTGTTGTAAAATAAAGACATATAAGTATCATGTGGCAAAGACTACCGAGCGCAAAAGAGAAACCCAATTTTAAATAATAAGATAATCTAGTTCACCTTCCTTAATAAAGGTGTATGGGTACTGAGGTAGACATAAAAATATCATTACATTTTACTTGGTAGAAAAAAACATTCAACATTTGTTTGTAGATTAAGATGGAATATATAACTCGGAATTTGAAAATGTTGGGGGGAAATCAGGACAGGTCGAAATCGGCCTTCATTTATACCAGGTCTCTCATCCTCATTATATATTCTTCCATACGTATACTACACGCACATAAGTTGATTATTACATTAATAACGTTTTTGTAATACATTTAATGTGAGATTTACAACGAATACTGCTGTATTCCCAGACCTTTTAACCTCTGTCTAAATGAAAGTTTCTGTTCCTCTAGAATGGCACTTGATTAATCACATTGTCGATGGGTCGTAAAACAATAAAAACACACTAACCAAACATTTTAACTTGCAGTCCAAGCTTCATCCATCAAGTGTTTAAGAAATTATTTTCAAATTTTGTATTTATTTCGCAATCCTTTATTTAAAACGTGTTCACGAAATGTCACTTAAATACTTAATCACATTCATTTTGCAGTTACCTCTTACATATTACTTAAGTATAACTACGTATTTAATGAAATATTAAATTTTAGGTGCGCTCATCTGACTGTATTCCGGTTTTTCCCGTCATACATTTGTGAATCACGATGGGGGTCATCTCGTTCAGACCGCTGATGTCTGTCATCGTCAGACATGCTACTTACATAAATAATGTAGGGAGAGAAGATTAACGACTTATACACTGAACTCCATAACGTGTCGTTATATCTCACAAATAAACATCATAGGTCGGTAGGGTACGGTTGAATATTTCATTTTATATTCAATCAAGTGTTTATTATGTTACTTATTGGAATTGTGTATATTGTGTTACTTATTGGAATTGTGTATATTGTGTAACTAATTAGAATTGTGTAAATTGTGTTACTAATTAGAATTGTGTATATTGTGTTACTAATTAGAATTGTGTTTATTATGTTACTTATTGGAATTGTGTATATTATGTTACTAATTAGAATTGTGTATATTATGAGTCATACCACTACAAATATCAGTGAAACTTCCAAATGTTGTCTGTTTCTTTCTCCCGTGAAACTAACCAGAATAATCGTCCAGTGTGCGTTTGAATTGGTGACTGAGCATGATCTACCACCATTTAGTCAGTACCAATCATTCGTAATGTATATGTTTATTCACATATTTATTCAATGTAGTCAATGCAGCAGAAAAAAACTTATTTCTCCAGAAAATCTGACTGATATTCCCGTAATATTATTTCAAAGACTATCATATAAAAAAAGAGAATTTTTGTTTATATTTTGCCATAATTTTATTGATTGACCGTTCGATTTACGATTCTATTGACATTTTAGTTCTCTCTTGGTGCTATAGTGAAGCAAATGCTGGTCTTAAACATTACTAGTTTACAATGAATGAATTAATATTTATTTTATTTTAGTGTCACACATTCTTTATCACAAAATAGTTTCATTAAAATACGTTAGCAAACTAATTCTAGAGAAATGTCGGGCCAATTATGACTTATGAGACACTATCTCTTAGACTTGTACATGGGTAAAGAAGAAACCTGAAAAGTTACATATTACCACATCTAACAGAGATAAACAGTAACCATGAAACAATTATACAATAACTCTACATAAACAAACAGAAGTTGCTTACATAAAATACGGTGTTGTTATTGCATATCCTCTCGGTGGGCTTGTAGCCGAAGGCTATTTATAGAAAATAATTCATCTAGAAAAACCTGAGGTCAAATATATCGAAAGCATATACTATTTATTACATACACCTGTACTAGAATACTTGACCAAGCATCACCTTCTCATCATATTGTAAATCGATACAGCTAACAGACATTGCAGACTCTGTTCATTCATATTAAAGTTTAATTTGTCGTGAGACCACCTAGTAGTAACGGTTACGTTAACATGGTTGGCATTTTTACCCAATTTATACCTAATTTCAGAATATATGTGACAGTCACTCAACACGTGAGCTTTGTGCTGCACGGCACCACTATAACACAGTTGACCAGTACGTTCCTGAAGAAGTACACATCAGTCAGTCGTTTAGTTTCTATACAAGTGTATAGCAACGTATACGAATGTGTGTACTTGTATATGCTTTGTTAATGCCTTGTTCGACCAGTGAACACAAACAAATATTTCCTGAGTTGGTTACTGGAGAGGGGTCGCGGCTTCAGCATGATTTCTGATTTTTTTCGAACGGTTGGAAATGCACATTCAGTAATTGCCTTATTGAACAAAAAAAAATGTAATAGTAGAAGAACTGAGTCATCAGCACATTTAAATATCTTTACAGATATTCTTTACAATTCTACCATTATATAATATGCTTTGAACCACAATCAGTACTTTGGGTTTTTTTATTTCTTTTGGTATTTCTTATGAGTTTATTATTTCTTCAATGTTATTACTTTCAGTCTCGGGTAAACTGTCATGAGATTCCTTGCCTTTTTGAGTAGTAACAATTTTACAGAAAAAAATTACAGCAGTTTTCATTCAACATCGAGTTTAATTACCCCATTTGTTTTTAAACGGCTTTATAACTATGTGAATATGAAAGTTCTGGATAACAATATACTCTAATTAACCATCTTTGTTCTAAATCTTAATTGCACACGGTGTCTACCTCGTAACACCGAACAGGTAGTTCATCTTTAATCACATGGCCAGAATTAGTTGAACATGCTTCTTCATTCAAAGTTCAACTTTGTTTATAACAAACAAAGGATATCTTTGGTTGCAGCCAATGGATCATCAATGTCGTCAAAAAAATAAATTCAATACATCAGGAAAACTGCATTTTTTTAACAGACATATTTTCGAAGTTAATTTTGTTTTTACTTCTGTTTTGGCTCTATAGACAGCTACGTTGTCCCTCCGGTTTTCTGTGGCAGTCCTCTTGTGTTGATACTTCCTCGGTTTCTGTCAGCTTCCTATTTGTATGTGACGCTGTGTGTTAATTGTCCTTTTCCGTTCCCGGTATACTTGTTTAAGTGTAATTGTTATATTGTTAGATGAATTCAAATACAGTTTTATTGGATTGTTGTCTAAAACATCCGTGTGTTTCTATAGTCATTCAGTCATACAGTATCAATCAGGGAAAACCAGCCGGACATATTTCAACGTGTGCATTGAAACAAGAACATCGCATTTGTTTTTGTTGTTTGACATATCCCGGATATGGAGAGAACTTTTATGACGAGAACACACATATTCAGTTCAAGTTTAAATAAAAGGTTTGTGGTAACCTCTATCCAATTGATAATTTTAAAGTGTAATTCCAAGTATCATTAAGGTATTAAACGTTATTTACAACAATGTCCGGTTGTGATAGTCAATCACGATACCACGTAATATAGTTACTCGAATAATATAATGTTCCTGTTCATAATCAATCCCCTATCTCACTATAACGTAAATGTTTTTTCAAACACTTCATAAATGACTAAGGTCACGACGTTGTACTCTCATCCTGAAAAATGTTGTCGAAACCACAGTCACAACGACAAGGGACCCATTGAGACGATATACAGTATTTTGGTCTCAATAATAACATGATTAAATAAAACATGTAATTGTGTAAAATATGACGTTACCCAACATTATATATCCTGATTTGGCTCAGAATGAGTAATCTTATTATCCGTGTGTTTGCCCTTAAAGAAGGAAAAACCGATTTGTGATAAAAATTTTTTACTGAAGCTGCCTATCAAATTGTTAGCTTAAGTGTTTCATTACATATTGCTGAAGTTAATGTAATAAAGGATGTGTACTTTTAGTTTTAAAAGAGCGAAGCATTGTTTTTATTACAGGTTGCTTTCAAATACCATTGCATTGTTGACAAATTAACAAATAAAGTTTGTTGCCAATTTCCCGCTGATTTTGAATCGAAACAATTAATTTATTCCTTGATTTATCCGGCAGTGGGCTGCGGGAAAAGCTGCTGAACAATTTAAAATCCCTGTATGAACGCTTTAAATTCCGTTTAAGATTTAATAATTAAATAGTTTGTCCTAAGAAGTGTATGGTAATTCACATGTGCCGAAAACTTTTCACAAATAGTAACTCGTTATCTCCCTTCCTATTGTATTTGTAAGTGAAATCTTTTGCGAGATATGTTATTATATTTATGTAACTTGGTCGCATTGTGCTGTTTTCTGATTTATTGTCTGTTCAGAAGAACATGTTAGATAATCTGATTTTTAAAGCTTGGCTGGAGACTTTGAGAATATCAACATTGACAAGTAATGGTGCTTTACTATGAACCAACGAAATTCCTTGCGGGAAAGTAAGGAAAATGATAGCACTTGTAGTTTCAGATACTAAAACTGATAAACCGGACCAAGGTCAGCAATTAATGTTTATAGTATGCAAAACAATAGTATTTTTGTCTCTTTATAATTATTCTAATCTAAATTATTATGATGATGTTGTGAGATATCGGGATACTGTAGAATCACTAAACAGGAGAGCTGGCGTGGTTTTTGTTTGTTCAGAAATTGATTGAGTACAACTTCAATTTAATCATTTTCCATGTTATGTATGATTGGTTTAAAAGAATAACCAGAAACCTCTATTACTTTTTGAACAACATATATTTGCATTACATTACAGACAATTCCTTTTAATATTAGCTTTCGTGTCTTTTGTGTTCAGAAATTAATTGAGTACAATTTTAATTTTATTGTTTTCCTTGTTATGTATACGGTATATTTAATAGAATAACTAGAAACGCACATTACTGTTTGAACAAGAACATATAATCGCATTACATAACACAAAATACGTCTTGATGTCAATACATATTAACACCATGCTTCTAATCGATACATGTTGTAATGTTAATGATATACCTAAGATTGTTTAGCCTAAATGACATTTTAAGAATGCCATATTGGACATGATAGCACGGCTGATAAGCCTCGGGAAGTCCGCAATGCCTGTTTGGTAGTCATAGTACTCTAATCTCTATTTTCTTTCTGTAGGTTCATAACGTTGAGTATGCAAATTTCTTAATATTGAGAATGCGAGTTAAACTATATTTATAACCACCGACGCTTGATATTACATGAAAATATGATGTTACGTGATATGTACAATCCAATCAGTTGTCCGCTATGAGGTATACCACTATACGTATGCGATTGTCCTTCTGTCTGCCATCTCGTCTAAACAGTGATTACTGTCGAGAGTGATAACAGTACTACAATAATGTCTACTGTGGTCAGATGTACACATATGTTGGCTAATAAATAAGATTTATTTTAAGTCATGATACGATTCTATTGGGTACAATGCACCGCACACTAATTTGCGCTGATTGATTTTACGAGTAGGTTTATGAGTTCATAGCTGCTTGTACGTAACGTCTGCTTTTCTTACCACTGTTACCTTACAAGTGTTACCTTATGATATCTTTAATTTATGATCGTTCACCAATGCTTGATGCTAGACAAGTAATTATGATTGTACATGTTCCTGTGTTACAGTTGGGGTCAGCATTTTCTAAACCAGAACATATACGTTGGTAAAAAAAGAATTTGTTATACATTTTGATATATTTGCATATGTGCCTACGGTTAATAGATCCCAAAACTGTAATCATTGTGAACTCCATAGGTAAAAGTATTTGGACTGTCTGTGAAATTACAATTATTGAAACATTGATAGGACATGGCTTCATAAGTTATACTCATTGTTTACTGGTGACTTTTCTTGTGTACTAATTTAAAGAATGTAAAAGTCAAGTCACAGTATGAGTATGTTGGCTACGGTAGTAACTACGGTAGTAACTATTGACGCCTACCTAGAGATAACAGAGATGATAAATATGTTGGACCTATTATCGGTATGGCGAACACGATCACCAGATAAGACTGGCACGATTTCCTGGGGAGCACTTACCGTGACCTGGGGTCTGTGCTAAAGCACGGGGATATCAATAAATTCAATATGAAGGTCGATGTTTTTTTTATTATGCTCATTAGTGAGACCTGTGGTTTTGTTGCCACATTCGAGTTTTCGATGCGAGGACACGGCCTTTCACAGACTTGACCAATACTTACATGGCGGGGTTCGTCGATGAAGCAATATACGCTTCCCCTTTGGCAACATCTGGTCGTATCACCTTGTACTTTTTCAACTGTCTCCCTGAAAATCTTTCCTTTGGTCACATTATGCCTTTGGGTATCGATTCTGAGTTAATATTATGGTTTTGTTGTCACTTATTCCCTTGTTGTGTTTATATATAACCAATCAATAATATATTATAATAGTCAGTGGTGATGAAAAAGTAGTCAATGTTTCTGTAAGGATCGGATGATTCACTGTGATTTTATCACAAAGTATGCCATCAGGCTGTAAGTAAAATATTTTTCAATAGATCTTCATTGGTTTGTTTGACAGGTTCATAAGATATGTTATTGACAAAAATACGTATATTGTTGTAAGTTGATACCAAAAGACAGACAATATAAGCAAAAGCAATACTGGACAATATTCGTTCATTTAGGATATAGTGGTGCTATTGAACGACAGAGTGTCGTAAGTGTGAAACCCAACATAGAATTAATGAAAAGTCAACTTGATAAACACTGAAAATAAATAACCTGATGCATTTATCAAATGCTGTTGATTAAAGTATATCATGACCTTGAGAGTGGAATCTCAGATAAATGAAAGCACACGTTCTACAGGGAAGACATGAACGGTATAATAGGGTTTATGTCTTTCCATAAAAAGCGAAATATATTCTGTGAACTGGTTAAATATATAGATGGCTAACTAGTAGGAACGAAAAGATATGTAACACATTCCCTCGACTCCAACCCTTCTAAATAGTTTTCGTAGCAACCGGCCACTAAATCAAGACAGGTAAACTGATAAATTCATAGAATGCGTATGATTTTAAATGGGTTTACTGACGATTTAATTGAAAAGTAAATCATCAATTTCATAAATCAGACTTAAAAATCGAAAATATAAAAAGAATGTAAATAATGTGAAAACCACGTTTCTCAATGTCATTCTCAAGAGTAAGATAAAAATTCAGCGATTTCGGCTCTATATCGGCGCCATTATGAAGCCGGTCAATACGACAACCGATGGTCCGCGTTATACTTCCGTTAATTTTTGGCCATTGCTATTTTTAAATTGCTAACGGCAATACACATACTGTACTTTTAGTCCTTCGTACGTATCAGGATATGACTAACCAATGAGCCAGTTACCATTGAAAAATCTTAAAATAAGGATACATATGCTGGATCGTGTTTTACACAAATATAGCAGAAGCTCACGATACCAGCCAGTCGTGCTCGCTACAGGGTGTATGATTACGTTTAGAAAAAAACAAGATTCAGCTAGCACTACCAACCGTGCCCGCAATTTATTAGGAACACTTCCTTGTCTGTTCTCTGGTGTTTATATACGTAATATTGTGATACGATAACCTATGCGCAGTTTGTATTTTGAAAAGGTCTATCGTCAGCAGAAGCGATTTATACACTAAACTTAAAAATGAATAATACTATACAAAAACTTCCCGAACAATTATTAATAGGAACTCATAACTTAATTTGCTTTCACACATCCGCAAGTAAAACGACGGAATGAATGGCTATAACTGTAGTAAATCGATTTCTAAAATACATACTATAGAAACGTAGGTCGCCGTATCTTCAGAGCACAATCCTGTCAACAGTTGATCAAGTCAGTGTTCAGAGCAAGCTAAGACATGTTTCAGTGACGGCGCGCTGAGATTTCCCATTATTCAATAGAAAACACCCAAACCATTAAAACACTGACAGAAAGGTCACATCTATTTGCACGTTTTACATATTTGTAAAGGCGGCGGTATGGTAGGAATAGGATTTTTTATCAACATTTTCGACATACACTGCAGTCATTGTGATCGACGCGGAGATATTAAAATTGTCATTAACTCGTGTATAAACATTAACATGTACGGAAATATAATATTTCATTACTTATATGTTTAATTTATATATATGTTTCACCGGATGAACCCCTAAAGAGGTGTTAGTACTATAGAGGTAATGAACATTTCACCGGATGAACCTCTAAAGAGGTGCAAGTACTAAAGAGGTAATGAACATTTCACCGGATGAACCTCTAAACAGGTACAAGTACTATAGAGACAATGAACATTTCCCCTGATGAACCTCTAAAGAGGTACAAGTACTATAGAGGTAATGAACGTTTCACCGGATGAACCCCTAAAGAGGTGTTAGTACTATAGAGGAAATAAACATTTCACCGGATGAACCTCTAAAGAGGTACAAGTACTATAGAGGTAATGAACATTTCCCCTGATGAACTTCTAAAGAGGTGCAAGTATTATAGAGGTAATGAACATTTCACCGGATGAACCTCTAAAGAGGTGCAAGTACTAAAGAGGTAATGAACATTTCACCGGATGAACCTCTAAACAGGTACAAGTACTATAGAGACAATGAACATTTCCCCTGATGAACCTCTAAAGAGGTGCTAGTACTATTGGGGTAATGAACATTTCACCAGATGAAATGGACAACCAGTGCACAACCACTTCCTCATTGTTAATATATAAACACACTTGATATCAGTAAGGTAGAACCGGTTAAACACGTGTGTACACTGCACCTTTGTCATGATAAAGTCTTATCTAATGTGTATATATAGACGAGTATTGTCGGCAGAGGCAGGTCTGGTATGGTATATTGGACAGTTGCACGCGCTATTGCGATTATTTGAGTATCGTATTAAATGTTTTGAAAAAAAGTGAAATATTGTTACATATATATTGGCTAGAATTAACAAAGGTATTGTAGATGCTTGTTGTAGTTAACTGGCTACATTCAAGCAGTACATGTATATCTGACTATGTTTACCTTATTAATCTTCTTGCTGCTTTGGTGTCATTGTTACAATGACAATGTGGTAATACAGACTAAATTGATTTTGTGGATTTCTGATGTCATTGGTATTGTAGTATTATATTTGACGACATTGATGTTTTAGTATTATTGCTGACATCATTGATTTTGTAGCATTATTGCTGACGTTATTGACGTTGTAGAATTATTGCTGACGTCTTTGGCGTTGTAGTATTATTGCTGCTGTCGTTGACGTTGTAGTGTTATTACTGACGTCATTTACGTTGTAGTATTAATGCTGACGTCATTTACGTTGTAGTATTATTGCTGTCGTCATTAATGTTGTAGTATTATTGCTAATGTCGTTGATGTTGTTTTGTTATTGCTAATGTCATTGATGTTGTAGTATTATTGCTGTCTTCATTGATGTTGTAGTATTATTGCTGTCTTCATTGATGTTGTAGTATTATTACTGACGTTATTTACGTTGTAGTATTATTGCTGTCGTCATTGATGTTGTAGTATTATTGCTGATGTCATTGATGTTGTAGTATTATTCACTACGCTGTTGTTGTTGCATTCATCTGTGTACCTATTATATTCATATCAAATACCTACATTGATGTTTTAATATTCTTTACCGATGGTCAACTCTTTGATTCCTATTATCTTATCATGTCTGTATAAAGAATCCTTGCACAGATCGAACGATAGACAGAACGAAATAAAAAGGGTGTGGAACGTGTTGTTTCAAAACTATAAGCATGACATTGAAGGAATAACATGTCTTTCCCGAGACTATTGGTGTCGGTACCTTTAGTCGACATTGCTAATGCAAGCATTATGCAGCTTTCAAATGATTAGTGAGACTATTTGCTTACAAAACCGTAGCGAATGCAAATAAAATGTCTGTGCCTAGTTAGTTAAAATAACGCAATATTAAGATTACAAATGATATGTTTATTGTCGATAGTGACAATAAGGACTAAAATATCAACTTTGATCACGGATTTGACCTTCAAAAAGAACAATGTCACGGGCTTTAATCATATAATTCGCTTTTCAATGTGTTTTTGTAACAGCATGTGTGTGATTGGGTAGACTCAACCAGGAAGTCTTAAGTCAGACTATCTCGCCCGTAAATAAGAACAGTAATTTGTTATGGTTGATACGTACTCTCTTGGGTTTTCGTGACAAACAACATTGATACCGACGTATTTAAACATACCGGATACTCTTACTGCATTATCTTGATAAATGCAAAGGAGCATCCCATCATCTAACAATACAAATTAACTTCTATAAAAAAAAGCAAATTTCAGAAAACTGCAAATATGACATATTTTTTGTCTTTTTTTTTAACCCTGGTTTTACTCATTAGACCTTGTCTTATATATAACTGTTACATAACATTAAGGGTATGTTGATTTAAAAGTAGGAGTTAGATAAGAGGCTAGATAGATTTCTGCCAGTAAAAGAACGGAGACAAAAACATACTTCCGTTACTAAATACAATGAATAATTGTTATCCATCTAATATTGCATTGAAAATTATCTTGGCAATACTAAAATTCTCTTTAAGTAAAACACTATGAAGTGTTGGTTTGCAGACAACTCTACATGTTTTCCATTAACTGTTAATGAGTTGTTGTTTTTATGGTTCCCGTATACTAATATACTCAGTTTAATTATTTGTTGTAATTTTTATGTTCACTTACACTCATATATTTGTGTAACACATACATAGAAATGAAGAAATTTTCTTCGATATATCCACGTATGCAAAGACAATGATTTTGCCTTTTTTCAAGTTAATGGTCTTTGAGATAGGTCAAATACACATTTAGATTTGTGTATGCACAAATGCAATCTGCAGAATGCAACCGGCGTTTTCAGTTTACAGTTTACTCCTAATTATGATGTATACATTATGTCAATATGCGTATGCAAAAGAGAGTTCATATCTGTTGGACGTCCACTACATCACTTGTTACTAAAATATATTCTGTCATGTCATGGTGTAATTATATGGTATCTCTTGTTACTAAAGTAACTACAATAACATGATGGTATATCATTGCTGTTACTAAAGAGAACTTTCATTGTGTGTTACAGGTAATGCTGGATGGACAGCGGTTTTTCTGTAACTCGACGGCCAACATCACTTCCGAATGTTGTCTTCACTGTGACCTCAACGCCACCTGCAACAACACCTGTCCTCCGGGACAGCTAACTCACAATCTCACAAAAAGTTTCCCGTCATGTATTTTCACTAATGACAACGACTCTAATGCGATGTCGTCTGAGGATCAGTCACGTGATTTTGTGGTAGTGTGCGTGACGATGTGTCCTGTTGGGTATTACCCGGATGTAGACCGATGTAAGAAGTGTGATGACGTTTGTGATTCGTGCACAGGCCCGGGGATCAAGGACAACTGTACATGTCCCTTGCGAAACAACAGTGAATGTGTGAATAAATGTGATGAAGGATTTTACAACAACGACAATGGTTCTTGCGCAAAATGTGATAACGCATGTAACAGTTGCAACGCTTCTGGTAGTCGGGTTGATACATGCGATTGCAAGTTTGAATTTAATGGTACGTGCTATGTTTCCTGTCAGCCGAACATTACTAGTTGTGAGAATGAAGGAGAAGACGACTTATTACTTATCATCGGAATCGCTGTCGGCGGTGGAGTATTCGTCATCATTATCATCGTCGTCATCGTAATCATCGTCGTCAGGTGCTGTCGGCGTAAGGGGAAAAGCAAGTCACGCATGAGTACCATTATTGTAAGTTTTCTAAGTTAGAAAACCTTAGATTTTGTTATGTACTTTAATGTTATCGATGAATGATTTTGTAATAACAATATCACCAGGTAGCAGCCACCACAAGTTAAACTTGAGCAAAGTTCGATAATGCGACTCTCTATAACTTACACGTGTTTCTGTAATACCATGAAGATATGTACAGGTTCTGTAACTATACAGTATCCTGTTATGTACATGTATTCATGTGCATATCAATTTTACAATCTTTCTATATATTTATTTCTCCAAAAAATATTTTTTATTCGTAAAAACGTTCATGAGGAATTAAAAGTATCGCCGTAAAATATATGGAACACATCCTTATGATCATTCACGTGACATCATACCACAAGTCTCGTGTCGAAATGCACGTGAGCTAAACCCGTATATCACCAGACTATGGCTGCTACAGATGTACGTTATAGGTCAAATCAAGTCAACCTTGTGTGACGTCACGGTCTTGAACAATTGAATTTACTACTGATTGGACCGCAGCCGATTCAAGTATCGTTGGGCATTGTTAATATCCGGCAAAGCCGACTACTAAATATCCTTATCATTAAATCTGAACTCGAAATGAGAAAGAGGAAAATATCGAGAAAAAGAGGTAGAAAAAATTCAATGGTATCTTGTCGACCTCACGGTAGGAGGAATATGTTGTCAAAATCGATCGGAATAAGTTTTGTGAGGGAGACCGGATAGAAAACAAAAGGTTTGAACAGTTCCCGATCACATATTTACGTTTATACAGTTGGTTCAAATTTTATCAACAAATTCGAATGTCACTAAAATATGTCGTATCGGCCATAGACACGTGTGTGCAAAACTGTTTTTGATAAGGAACTGTTTTTGGAAACATTTATCAGGGCTCCAGATATGTTAAGAAGGTGTGGATTCATATGTTTTAGGTACTGTAATCCAAAAAATAACCATGTTTTCATTGACGTTGCAACTCCTTGGATATTATTTTGATTATAGAGAGGAGGACATGCTACACACGTAAACAATGGAAAGAAAGCCTACCGTTAACAGAATAAATTAATGAATGATTGGTAATTCACGTGTGGTCAAATATAATCTGACTCAATTCTGATTTACCTTTTGCAGGAAAACAGGAATGCGGATGGGGACGAGGAGGAACAGGTGGGAGGGGTCAGACTTCCCGTGCATGTCAAAGGGAAGAGGCCAGGCAAGTACGAGAACGTGGAACTACTTGGTAGCAATGTATCGAAGCAGGCTCAAGACACACAAGACAAAAAGACAAGATATACCACGGATCCGACTCTTCCCCGAGGGGCTTCTTTAGAGGTATATATTTCTTTTTCAGTCACCCACTAACTTATAACAATATCTCCTCGTTCAATATTACCCTTGTTAGTTCATACAATAAATATCGATATCGCCAAAATCAATAACAATAAATGTTAATAACCCTCTTAGCATTTGACATGTGTAGCTCTGTAGTATTCGTTCCCATGTTTGTTTATTCCTAAGCTTTCAGGCGTGTCACGCTTTCTCTGCCATGAGTGTTTCCACTTTCATTACATTGAAGCTAGATTAATCACTGATCAACTCAGCAATGAACAATACATAAGTATATATATAAATAGATGTACGTGTAACTGGGTTATCTGCTCTTGTTGTTTCCACAGGATCCGCCTGATCGTACATCCGGTTGGTATGCTAACGCTGGGGCAATCAAACTCAACCAAAACCTAGCAAAGGGAGAAGGTAGGGATACCAAATTAAATCGTGGAGTCTTCAACAAGTTTAAAAAGTCTCTCATGGGCAGGAAATCGAAAAAACAGGAAGATAACTCTAAAAGTAAATCCGGTACTACAAACCCGGTCTTCAGTGATAATAGTTCAGAGGGTGGAACATATTGTGATATGTCCAGGAAAACAAATGGCGACACTGAACAGGAAGATTATGTGGAAGTTACCCGTCAAGCGGACGATGAACCGCAGGAAGATTATGAAAATGTTGAAAAAATATTCAAGGCTAATCTAAGAGACTATGAATCGCAGGATGACTATGAAAATTTTAGTAACACTCCCAAAGCCAATTTAAATGACGATGAACCGCAGGATGACTATGAAAATTTTGAACACACTTCAAAGGACAGAATTACTGACGATGAACCTCAGGAAGAATATGAAAACTTTCAGTATAATCCTACCGTTAATACAACAGATGAGGAACCGCAAGACGATTACGAAAATTTTGGTCAAACATCGGCGCCTGCGATGGAAATAGATGGCAGGGGAACGAACGATTTGTATCAAGAAGAAGAATCACCTTACATTAATGTCAAAGAGTTTAAGAAAAAATCATGAAATCATACATAATGAAACTTTCGTTTATTGCCGACATTATTTGTAAAAGGCATATGTCCTATCGCCTTTCTTCGTTATTTCCTCGTGAGATTATGTTTTTCTGCGAGGAACATTTTTTTATTATTAGTTTTAATCAATTTTAGTGCTATAATTCAACTTGACACAATAATTACTAACATCTCGTCATCAGTATTAAACCTTTCTGTTGGTGCTCGGTAAGCAACACGACATACAGCATCGGACAAAAGTATTTGCGGTTTCCCCCAATTTAGTTTTAAATCTAATGCCTTTTTACCTTTTGTATTGGAGAGTCAGGCTAATCTTTTTGTCAGAGCCATTGAAAATATTTTTCATACATTATGTAAAAGATGTGGATTAATAAGGGAATTTCCCTTTAGCATAGCGGTAAAGCATCGGGCTGGAGAGCCAAGGGTCACGGGTTCGAGCCCAAGCGACGACACTATCTGTATCAATATTCCTCGTCCTATTACAAATTGGTGCCGTTGACCCTCTCCGTTCAAGGTAGGAGAACCCATGGCGGGGAGTCAAAGAACATGGGTTGTTGTTTGCAAAAAAGGGGAGAATAGTGTAAAAGACGAGGATTAATTAGGTTCCCTTACAACCGTCAGCTGTAGGGAATTTCCCTTTAGCTCAGCGGTAGAGCGTCGGGCTGGAGAGCCAAGGGTCGCGGGTTCGAGCCCCAGCGACGGTACTATCTTTATCACTGTTCCTCGTCCTATAACACATTGTCTGGTTTTCGGGGAATGACATAAGCTATTTTGTTTTCTGTTTACAACAAATTTTATTTCTTAAAATAAGTCACCATATTTTGCAAATCATTCCACGGAAAAATATGAAATATTGTCAAATAAATCATAATTCTCCTTCGGGGTTTGATATTTTATTTCAATGACGCAGTAACTGGTTTTGGGAAGTAAAGGGAAAAGGTAGAAATGATGCAGAAATATTGAGTATACCCCGGTTAATCTCGAATACCTTTGGTACGATGCTGTAGCTTACAATAAAGATGTAGTTTGTTTTTTTTGTGTGTTTTTATTTAAATATGAATAAGCAGGAGCCGGTCGTAGAAATTCTGATTTGGTTAATGAATTATTTACGCAAATTATTATAATTTGTTTGTTAAGAGCTCTCATAAGTTTTTACAAATATTTCTTGTTTTATTTTTCAATTTCAGAACTTTAGAAGATATACTTATTACTCATATTTCGTTAAGCCTATGAAACTTTGAACCACCTAGCCCTTCGATATACTGTATAGAGATCCTGTCTATCAATAATCCTACAGAACAAATGAGATATATTTATAACGATCGACTTCAAAACTAGCAACTGTCGCCCCTCACAAGGCTACAGGTTTGTACGATTCTGTAGGAAACCATACGTAACGCTGAACTTCATACAGATATATTAACAGATAAAGACCAAACCCAAAAATAAGATATAACGACCGACATTTGTAAAAATATGTATTTTACAACAATTATGAAACAAGGTAATTCAACTGATATAAATCACTCTTGTTAGCCCGGATGTTAGCGCGCGAGGGGACTTAATGTGGGAGGAAACCGGAGAACCCGGAGAAAACCCACGTGATCCGGCAGCCGAACCCATAACTTTTCACGTAAATAACCTAATATGTTGAAAACTTAAATGATTCTTTTTATTACTTTGAGTCTTTTGTTTCATCAGTTACAAAGCAACAAAAGTGCGGTGTTTACAAGGAAAAATACGAGTAATGTTACACAGCACTAGACACGCTTACAACGTAATTACAAATACAAACAGTGCCACATGTCTGGAGAGTGCAATTATGGATATTTATCATAGTTGTGTTCTGCTCGAATTTGCAATGAAGTGCGCTACTTCTTTTGTACTTTTCACAATCAACAGTCTTATCAATTTAAAATTGTTGGGCTTTTTAATGAAGTAAGTTTTGAAAACGTTTGCTCGCAAATCAGAATAACATGGGTATGGGAATAACAACTGAAAACCACTGTGAATGGTGAAAATTGCTACAAAAAGTAGTTTTGAAGTTGGTCGTTATATCTTTTTCTTTGGTTTATTCTTACATACTGGACATAAACATTATTTTGTTAAGTTCTTTTGGTATACATTATATAGAAAACATTTACAAGCACAATAAAGAAACTGTGTTGTATTCATTGTAATATAAAATCATAAACAACCTCGTGTGTAGTTAAATTGCAGGTTGTAGCTAGCATGACAGGTCATACAACGAAACAAACGAGAGCGGAGGTTTCTTGGTGATTGATCATTTAAAGACGGTTGCAAAGGTTTCCTTAGATATTCATAGGAAAGAGTTAAAGTATCATTAACTTTTTTATTGTTTTGAGAATGAAAAGCATCCAATAATTAATACCTATTTTTTTGTGTATGTATCATAATGAAAGCATAAAACTTAGTACGAAAGAAAGTTATTTTGAATATTATTTTCTTATAAGTGTTTATGCAGACTTCGTTTTCATGCTGAGATCACCTTTATTCGCCGACCTTGTATCACTTTTGCTTACTCATACCATTATCGCATTATAACATAATAATATTTTTGCATTATAACATTGACTTGTGATTACTGTTATCAGTTTTATCAGCTTCAGTATAAAATTGCGATGAAATAATTAGATATTAAACAACTTGGCTGAAAACCATGATCCTTTATCTAACATATCATGCTTGCATAATCCTCATATCGTATATAGCACCATGTTATAAATCCAACAAAGTATTCTGGCTTTAATTGTCCTGTTTTTATATCATACAATGTGTAAAGATGTGATGAATGATACTGGGAGTAATGATTAATAGCCATCATATTATATTACACATAATTATCATTGCCATGTACCGTAGTCAATCTATGATTTCTAGTTTTACAATAAAAGACGTAATATAATTGGAACTTTTTAAATATAATAGAGTTACCTCCCCTTTTCACTTCTCAAATTTGCTACAACGCCATTTTTATTGTTAATCTTTTTTCCCATTTTTATTCTCGAAATGATTCTTTGACGTATCTGTATTTTTTGATAATTTTAAGTCAGGATTCCCTGAGCGTTGAACATAAAAATAGGTCCAAAATGAAAACTGACGCTAGGTACTGTTATCAATATCAAATGGCTATGCGTAATCAAGTGTATACTAAGATTTACGTTATAATCTCGATGGAAATGTTTGATTGATTGTCACGAACGCGACATGACATCATTGTATCATGAAGCCGATGAATATATTTGCTATAATCATTTTTTTTATAAATATGAATTATATAAGGACGTCTTTGTAAAAGTGTTCTAATGAATTTTTTTCATATGGTTTTTTTATAATTCATTTACATGATGACGTCATAATATTTTGAATCATGTTGAATGTAAATGAATGTGTACTGTTTGATGTTATATGTTATCTAAGTAGAGTGTCGTGTTTAAAACACCTCATATCTATCAGCAATGTCCCGAAAGAGAAGAGAATATATTATATTTATATTTTCTGTTTGCAAGCATTATGTTTAGTATTTTATTGGAGAGTGGTTCCCCTTCATCTGTCATTTATATCCATATCTAAATGACAAACAGGAAGTGTTTTAAATGTTATTGGTGACTTAAGCGTGTGAGTAATTCACTACCTGATGAAATGTTTCGCTTGAAAGCATGGAAATAGAGCCCACCGTATATTCACCTTTGTCATGAACTTGTCAAACAATGTTGATGGTTAGGTAATAATGCCAGTGTATCTGTGTTGATTGATATATAACAATGATAATGAGTCAGTGTTGATAGTTTTATAAATTGTCATTGAATCAGTGTTGATTGTTGTATAACGATGTTAATTAACCAATGTTCATGTTTTTATGACAATGCCAAACAATGTTGATCGTTAAGTAATACTGCCAGTGTATCTGTGTTGGTGGCAATGTAGCAATGCCAATTAATAACTGTTGATTGATATATAACAATTCCAATTTATAAATATTGGTGGTTACATAGACTGTCTGCATTGTCTATATTACTACTAATTAAGTATTGTTGTTAGATATATATGCTCCGAATAATTACTTTGTGAAACACATTTTTCGCTTTATAGTCAAACAATTTCACTATATATGAAGCACTTGCATAATAGAAA
The DNA here is from genome assembly GCF_002113885.1 of Mizuhopecten yessoensis. NCBI lineage: Eukaryota > Metazoa > Mollusca > Bivalvia > Pectinida > Pectinidae > Mizuhopecten > Mizuhopecten yessoensis. The sequence continues at coordinate 1,528,160 of NW_018407883.1, read as the reverse complement.
AAAAACATCTATGTAGTCATGACGACACCTATCCAAATATAATATCATTATATTTTTAAATACTTCTCAAATTGTTGGCTCCATTTATGACGATGGAGCGAATATGGCTGCAAGGAATATATATCTTGTATGTTGGAATTGACGGTTTGATCATTGACGACAACGATCCTACTTGACGCTCTAGCTAACATGATTGAATTACCGACCCGACCTATGACGGTCCCACTACAGATGAACTCGGTCCGTCATGACTTTCTAGTATGCTTGACCTGACGGCCCATATAATGACTACACATACTCTACTTAACGTTTTGGTTCGAATTCAAGTCAAACCACTGACAACCAATATCCTGCATGACCTTGCGGTATGATTTAAGTGACGCTTAATGTATATGATCCTCAATGTTGCTTACTGTAGTACAATATTTCGTGATGTGTATATGTGTAGTATGGTGCGACAGTATGCATCGTATATTACTGTATCTGACTGTATATTGTACGTCTTGTTATGATGATTGTCCATTATAATGTACATGATTTGTATTTTGTTTTCTGATAACTATATGCATGCATGATGATGCTCCGACCTAAACTATGTATTACAATGAATGAGGTCCCATGTTTGCATATAAATACATTTACCTTAGACATCCATCCCCTTAATATTGCACTACTGTATTTGATTATAAATAACCAGTACTTTGATTTTATTCCTCGGTTGATCTATTTGTGCCAATAATGCTAATGGGACGATTGGCAACCACGCGTTTTTTGTAATTATGCAGGGTATCTTATATTTTTCGCATAACTAGTTCATATGCTTGGAGAAATGAGAAATTATGTATAATTTGTTATTGTAATAAATGAAATAGCTTACTCTAGTTAGTTATCGAATGTTACTTGTCTAATTAGTTATGAATCAAGCAATCAGCAACCCAAAGAAAATCAATATCAAGTAAAAGAAATAAATTCAGTAAAAGGGAAAAAAATCAAACTAAAACTACAAGAAAATGCGTACCAGATGTACTAATGCATGATAGCTTTATGTAGCTACAGTCATTCCGTTGGCAAGGCTCTCTAATAAGAATGTGACATAAGGGTGCTTATCATCCAATCCTTTCATTAGGGATTGGATGGTCAGCACCCTTATGTCACATCCTTATTTTAATATCGGAAGTTCACACACAATGATGAGGACCATTGAATCCCTGATGACGGGCTAAGCCGGAAAGCTTAGACATAGAGTGACTTTCTATTTATTTGTTATGTTCCTGGTATCAACCTTGTGATATACATTTCTATCGGTGGATCTTACTTTTACTTGGGGCAAATATATATTAACATGATTGAATGATAATTACATTGAAAATATCATTGTTGTTAAATACCATTATATTTATGTCTGTTGTACATCCTCTGAATAAAATTACCTTCAAATGAAAATGTTGTTATCAACTTATAACGTTAAGAACAATAACACTGTGCTTTTCAAATGATTTTTTTTCTTTATATCGATATGTTTATCAGGAATCAATTATGTCGTGCCGCCAGCATCAAATGGTGACTGAAGTTTCCGAAATTATTCCGATCGTCATTTGTGGCCGGGCAGAAATGATAGCAATTGAAAACACGAAAGAAATCCTGTAAAAATGTCTGTTTCATTTTAACAATCTTTTAAGCAAATTGCACGAGATACCTCAAAGCGTAATTATGTTTGATTACTCTTTAGTAAATTATATTAAACAGACATTTGAAGATGTGTAAACATAAGACAAATGTATTACAAATCAAATTATAACTTCAGAATACAACTTACAGAGTATCGATGATAGATCTCATTTCCTGAAAATCACAATATTTCTCAAACATGATTTTGAATATGCATCACAAGATACGTAATATTCATCATCAGAATCAACCTACAGATACTAGGTAAGAAGATTTTATATATAAATCACACACGTTTAACACTTTGAATAATTTAGTACATTTTGTGTCAAGATTTAGAATACAAACGGCAAGTTTTACTATTTATATATCACACGATTTAGAATGTTAATCACTAGATGTTTAAATACTATTAATGTTTTATACGTGATATTCTGCTAAAACATAATGGCATGTAATACACCGACGAACCAGAAAAACAATACACGTGTTCGCTCTTCAAATAAAACTTGTTTAATTTACGTCACACAAACACATCAACAACTACAAATAAATAAACACAACAAAACTACAAACATTACCAACAATCACGCACTTCGTCAGCTTCCTGTATTTGTAGAAGAAAGCGTCCAGGTCACCATGTAATGCACATGATTAAGTTCATACGTACAGAAGGATATATTTAAATGTCACACTACCACAAGTACAGTATTCGTTTTCAAATTCGGCGCTTTTCTGAGCAGAAAAAAATATTCTTGTGAATGACAAAAAACTTTCGGTACTCTCAACACTGCTTCGCATTTCTTTTAATCGTCTGACGTTTTTCATTTATTCCGACTAAAATGATTACTATCCCAAATTCTTATTTATTTAACGGAGTTCCTTATACATACTTTATAAAGTGTCTGACAAGGACGTGTAAATATCACTAGAGATGAAATGCAGACAGAGGCGTTCAAACATACACTGACATCCGTATACGTAAATGTATGCTTTACTCGGCTTTCGTATGTTTTTGGAACTTTGTCCATTCATCGTTCTGTATATCCATGTCATTGCCGTCGTTGGTTTTATCCTCCTCTTCCTCTTTCTCTTCATCATCTTCTTCTTCCTCTTCACCTTCATCTTCATCTTCCTCTTCATCATCTTCGTATTCTTCTTCTTCGTCTTGTTCTAATCGCGCGCGCAGTTTCAATCGCTTACGTTCCCGTTTTGCAGCATCCCTTTGTTGTTTCCGCCTATTACGTATCTGTTGAACAAACAGGTAGAAGGTTCCCACGACGAAGCCAACTGAACAAAGTACCTGCACGATGTCTATATACCATTGTGACCACGTCTTCGGTACGATTTCCAAAAGCTCCAGGTCAAAGGTGACGTAGGCATTCTCTGAAAAAGCATGTAAAAAGAAAAGATTACAGTTTTGATCAAATCTACATTCAATGATGGTCTCTGGGATAAAGCCTCTATATCCAGAAAGTCAACAATCGCGTCTATCTCAAGTTCTGTTTGAATTCCAGCTCTACAGTCAGTTACTGATTGTTACAGCTGACGTTTCAGACAATGTCCGATACCTTCCCGGGATCAGCAGCGATCGTTTCAGGGTACAAATGTTTTCTATTGCACACAAAAACTAAGACACACACATGCACATGAATACAGTTCACCTGTATGTTCACCTATCAAATGACCAGTCGGTACGCATGCGTAACATGTACTTACAATGTAGTAGCTATTAGTATGTTGATCTGTACATATTTTGTAAAGTAAGGGTGATAACTCTGCAGAGTAAACGTCGGTTTACCGCGACCGCGTAAATTAACCCCGTGCGTACGGGTTTGACCTCCAAATTGCGTAATTTTCACCCAGCGTACAGTAAGCTTACAGTAAGTTATGTAAGAATACATAGTGTACTATCTTTGAGCTAAGCTTGATATAAAGCTATGTGCAATTAAAACAGATATCTGTGTTATAAATGTTTAAAATTATTCAATCTTGACACACTAATTGTCGACAGCAAGAGTGGACTTAAAGTGCAAGCTTGGTCACAAGTGTTTAATGGAAACTCTTATTGAATATATAGAAATGGATGATCACTTAACTTGTAAATTGTTTATAACACTAAGCAGATGTGTTGTCTAAAGCAGCACCTGACGTTGGTTTTTTTTTAATAGCTTTTTGAAAAATGAATAATATGAATAAAGTCGGAAACCTTGCATTACTTTCTTATCCTCTTCAATTTGGTCACCAACACGTTTACCGAAATAATGAGATCAATCATTTGGTTTAAACACGTCTAGAATAGTTATATGCAATCTATTTGTACGTACCTGGAATAATATCTGGGATACCATCCTCTCCCCAGGCCAGGTGGGGTGGAATGACCAGTCTCCTTTTCTCCCTGATTAAAATTGGGGGGGAAAAGTTACTCTCAATATACATACGTCATCTCCGGTAAATAGAAACGTCCTTTCCGGTTTACAATTACTGCATTATTACATGTAAATTAATGTACAACGTGATAAAAAAAAGTATGATGCTCCGATATGGTAAATCATGTGAACTCTAGAATATCTAATAGTATACATGCATTTGAAGGAAACACAGCATTGACACAGTGCATGTGTTTAGAGGAATATCTTGAATGCGTAGAAACTTGCCACAAACTGATCATGCAATTTTGCGAAAAAAATATCTAAAATAACGCCATTCTGGCTTTGTGACCTCGTAAAATCAAATGGAACTCTTTGACGTCGATTCAAGTCACAATACGTCCTGTATTGATCATATGCAATATATTCACTGGAAAGACATGTTGCGCAACTAAACAATACACGAAACACATACCATTGTCGGACATCAATACAAGACATGTAACGATACTTACCCAATGCAAATGTTGGTGATGCCAGCTTCTACTCCTGGAAAACAAAACGTTTTTATTGAACACGCAATTGGATATTGTATCTTACTCTTTAATGTAATTGTGATTATTATTTGTAAGGAAGAATTAAGGCGATGACTGCAATCTGTTTAACACCCATGTACCAGGTATATACCGTGTACCTTACTACACGTACAAGGAATAACCCACTTATAACTGCTTATTTTTCCCTAGAACAATTGCATGTACTTGTTTAACTTTTTATCCATTTGGAGTAGCCATTTGTGATGTGATAAACATTGCGTAGATGAGTGTATAATGACTTACCCGGAATGACCATCCCTGAACCAATGACAAGCACCATTTTCTGTCCCTCCCTTTCTTCCGTATCCTGAGAGGTCTCAAACTTAGTCTCATTGTCATTCAACCATATCTGAAACACACATATTATGTCATGTACATCTATAGATTAATATGAACAAAGAATGGGGGCTTTCATTTTTCAACTGGAACAAAGAATATCTTTTCCAACGTACCAGATTTAAATACGAAAAAAAATGCCATGCATTGAAGTTTTAATAGTGATTTTTTAACAGATTTTATTTTCAATTAAACACACATACTTTTGCGACATGTTTGAGTGTGATGGTTAAACAATGTTTATTCGGTCGTGTGAGCAACTGAATAATCTATCATCATTGGGGTAACTTACGTCAAAGTCAAATACGGCTGTATCTCCTGTTTTGGCTTGTACTTTGCAGGCATCGGGCATATGCTGTGGATGAGAGAATAACAAACCCAATGACAATTTGATTTGATGAATTATTAATTATTCGCAATCGATCAACACCATAATAACACCAGGAAAAGGATCAGATACTTTAAATAAACAAACGATTAGCGTGTGTTCACAGAGATTTGAGACTTTGAGAACGGAAGATAACAAATCTGGAGATCCCGAATAATTGCCAATTTAGACAACATTAGAAAGCTACATTTACAAAACCTATGCTGATGTATCTCTGAAGTATATTCATAACAAACATTCACAAGTAAACCAATGTATCATTTAGTTATAGTTGTAAATGTTTTTGAGATTTATTGACTACAGCAATAGTACTGGAAAAAAAAAAAAACAAGCGTTCTTCTTTTCAATACAATAAACAGCAGACACGCGCAATCGAACGTGAAAAGGTATGGGGCAACCTGCCCGACCACGTGGGTTTTCAACGGGTACTCCTGTTTTCACAATAATAC